>NC_067132.1:18676634-18978591 GCF_021347895.1 Acanthochromis polyacanthus | reverse complement strand
GTGCTGCTTAGCGTGTTGTCTGAGTTCAGGTTTGATTCACTTTCATACACATTTTGTTGCTCCATCCATTTTTTCAGGTTTTTCCTTTAATTTGCCATCCATGAAACTAAGTCTACTTTAAATAGTCTTGTTAGATTTAATGTGACAGACCAGGCAACAACCTCTAATGTACTCTAAAGTAATACAGAGGATGAAACTAATCTACACGGTTCTCCAAAAGCTGCCATACAGACATCAGCCGCCACTGTCAAACTGTCTGCTTCAGTCATCCTGATACAAAGTTTTGATTCTCCAAGACAGACTTGATTTTTTTTCTCCACATTTCTACTTACTATTTGTAAAAAAAAAATGCGTGTTTGGAAACTCACCGCATGACACCACAAAAGCAGAAATGCTGATGACAAAGTAGCTGTTTGGAGCTAAGCACTTCCCCAACACATCACATTACTTCAGAAAGGGGAGTAGGTGGTAGCGAGTCTGAGCAGCTGTGGCCTTTTTTTTGTGCTAATCTCATTGCTTTCATAATTTTACATCATGGTTAATTACTATCTTTTTCCACGTTCCACCATTCCAGCTTGTCAAGACATTAAGTTTACATTTTTTTTGGAATAACAGAGCTGGCTTCGGTGTCTGATTATGTTTTGTGCAGGTGAAGTTTTGGAAGCATGACTAAATGGAAAATCCAGTCATGTGCAGTCGTCATTTTAGACAGGAGGATTATGTTCCTGGAGATCTGAAGCACACAGAGCTGCTTCAGGTTCACCATCAGCAGCAGCTTCTGGTTGAGGCAATGCTGACAGACTCAGCTTGACTAGAATGTAAACTCTGCACTTGAAGTCTCTTTTTTTATGTTTTCAAATTTCTACATTATCTCCGTTACCTCTGTTTCTCTTGTGTGGCACTGTTAAACTTATGATCCATTTATGTTAGACAAGCGAAAAGCAGCTGATACCAGCTCATGTTAACGCATTAGCTTCTGTTAGTTATGGTACCCTGAGTGTGATATTTGAGATGCAACACAACGTTAGCCAAAGTGATCATATGCTAGCCACTGACTAATACATCTACCTTGCTCTCTACAAATGACTTTCTCACTGTTGGTCATTATTTCCTGTAATCTGTGTTGTTTCCTGGTCTTCTTAATGCCTGGCAGGCTCTCAAATATATCACTGTTATCCATCATATATGTATGAATCTAGAATTTCATCCTCAAAAATGTCAAAACAACTGTCAGAATTTCTTATTTTTTAAGTAGACTTACCCTGGCTGCTCATATTTTTGCGACGTCATGACCAAGTTTGTGCTACAATAAAGTAGTATGCATGCTACTGTGGGATACATTTCCACTGCTGTTGAAAGGTTTGGGGTCACCCAGACAATTCCATGTTTTCCATGAAAACTCACACTTTTATTCATGTGCTAACATAATTGCATAAGAGTTTTGTAATCATCAATTAGCTTTTCAACACATTAGCTAACACAATGTAGCATTAGAACACAGGAGTGATGGTTGCTGGAAATGTTCCTCTGTACCCCTATGGAGATATTCCATTAAAAATCAGCCGTTTTCAGCTGGACTAGTCATCTACCACATTAACAAGATCTAGACTGTATTTCTGATTAATAAAATGTTATTTTCATTGCAAAAAAAATGCTTTTCTTTCAAAAATAAGGACTTTTCAAAGTGATCCCGAACTTTTGACTGGTAGTGTAAACTGACATATTTTTCCAAAAATCTAAGATAAGACCAGGAAAGTTGGTCTTTAAAGTCTTACTGTGCAAAGTTACAACAATTCTACTCACCTTGGAAGCCAAGCTGCCATTTCCCGCTCTGGACATTATTTGGATTTTTAATTTTGTCTGATTTCTCGTCTGCTTCAAAGTCATCTGGGTCCAATCCTGCAAAGACACACAGCATAAGTCAAAACATTCTTCAAATATAGTACACGCTGATAAATGTAAAGAGCATTATTAAGGATAATCTGGCAATTACGCCTTTCCAAGTGGCTTCTATTTGAAATATTATGGTCTGTTAAGCATTTGTAGTACAGAAACTGTGCTAATGCCAACAACAGCTAGAGCTTCTACCCAGTAGGTGGAGCGTGTCGTCATCTTGCTCCATAAAGTAGCGCTGCTCGTTGCGGCTGTCCCGCTGCACCTTGTTGCTGCCGGGGAGTCGTCGCTGCAGCCTCTCTGGGCTGGACCTCTGCATTTCTATGGCAACATTGTCTGGGGCAGAGAATTTACTCCAGTAGAAGACATTGAGCCCTTCTGTTCCTTCACTGTCACACAAAAGGTTTACAATGAACACATGTCTCAGTGCTGTCAGGCATGATAAAAATGTTTAATCAGTTTATCATCAATATTAGCAGGTTCTGTTTTGGTGCAACATACCTGAAGGCAGTAATTCCTGAGCGCAGGTAGTAAGAGCTCCACGGGGAGGACTCATAGAGCTCTGAGAACTGTTGGTCAAAAAACACACCGAGGTAAAATCACACACTGTAAATGTGACATCACAGAGGTGCAAGTCAGGTCACTTTCCCCATTTAGGCGACACATAAACACACCTGGCTGAACGTGCAGCCCGAGTTCAACAAAAGCATTGTTCTTGTGTGTGTGTGTCAGACTCTGCATGTGTGTATGTTGACTTTGAGCAGCACAGAGCTCCATTGTGCGTCTACCTGCCGGCTGTGTAGAGGTAGGACCCTGGGTGGTATGGGCTCCTGGCCTTCAGTTCACCTGTTCTTTAATGAACAGATGGCTACAAAGATAGTCTGACCACTTAACAAGGCCGCTAACTCACCCTCACGGCTTATTACAGGGTTATTAAACTGTGCTGTTGCAGCATCCAGGGAATTCCCACCTATCAATTTACCATTTACACATGAAGCACTACAGACACACACCTGACATTTCGCTCCAAAAAATCCAAATTCCCCTGCTTATATCTCAGTCTAGCTCCCTGTCCTTCTGTCATCCCGGCTTGCCCTACTGCCCTGTCTCTCCCTCTTAACCCCGGCATCAAACAGAGGTTCGCCTGCTCTCTGTAGTGTACGGCACACAGAGTGGCTGATTGTGTGAAAGCTACACAGACAATGTTTTTATTGAAGGCCTGCTCTTCCTCTCACTCTTGCTGCCTGGGCCTTACTAGGCTCACAAATGCCGGGCTTGTCCTCAGCCCTGAAAGGGCCCTGTCCCTGGGGGTCTCGGGAACTCGCACACACTCTGTGCCCAGCTCCTGTTTCAGCTTTACATTTAACACCACCAGAGAGAGACAGAGAGAGGGGCAGAAGAGAGGAAAGTGGTGTGCAGAATAAGAAAAAAACTGGGTGAGGGGAGAATGAAGCAGATAAGGAGAAGCCCTACAAATAAGAATGCGAGGACAGTAGAGGAGAAAGAGGGCGGCTGTGTTTTGAAAGCGCAGCATAAAAACACTGGTACACCACTGTAGTGAAGCATATCAAAGTTAGAGCAGCGAGATCAGCTTCAGCCCAGAGCAGGAAGGTCAAGCAGCACTTTTAAGTGTCATTCAGAGGGGAGGCAGTGACAGACAAGTTCACCGTTACACTTACATAATGGTTCAAAGCCTGAGCCTGCAGGCGGAACTGAGGGGAGGTGGAGTCAGTCAGCTCTGAGGAGAAGCTCAGGTTTGGGAACTCCACGCTGCCTCCGAGGAAGAACACTGAGCAAGGCGGAGCTGTGGAAAGAGAGGCAGAGATATGAGGCAGGTGCACTGTGCGACTCCAAATAAATACATTTTAAAAGACAGGTCAGGCCCAAGAAAAACACCACAGCAGCTCCGTACTCACATGTTAAGTAGTGGAGAGTTAGTGCAATGGCAGCAGTGAAGGGAAAGAAAGGCAGAAGACCCAACATCCATCTCCTCCAGGAGCCACAGGCTGGAGCTCTCACCCCCTCCACTCTCTCCTCCGGCTGGTCCTCAGGCTTTGTGGGGGGGCTCAGTGACCGAGTGGGCTCCTTTAACTCCCCCTCTCCCTTTCACAGACAAGGACATGATTCAAATATCATACCAGCTTTTTATGCCTATTCTCAAGTTGCTTCTAATTGCTATTTTTAAGTGAGCACACAGCAGAGGAACAGTAAAGAATATGCAGCCTAGATGCCAAAATCAATGAGACTTGGACTATATGGCTGAGCAGACACTGATTTACTGAGAGCAACGGTGAGCATCTTTCAGCTGAAAGGATCTCCTAAAACATTTAAGGGGTTGGCAGGATTCCCCAGGGAAGCAGACAACGCTGACTGGAGGGGTCTACTTTCCCACGGCCTGGCTCTGCGGTGTCAGTACTCAATCAAGTGGCGCAGCCTGACATGGACATTCATGAGAAAGAGACCCACCTACTCCTAGAGACGGATTTTACAAATAACATGAACAATGGCTGACTCGGTTTTAATTATCAGAAATCCTTTTCTAATTGTAAAAAACTCCCCTGAAGTTAAAAAAGCATAATAGTTTCAGAGTTAGAATACCTTGAAAAAGTAGCAGAAAGTTGCTTCATTTTACGCACAGAGAAAGGCGCACGGAGCTGGCTTACCTGTGCAGCGGAGCAGCCTGAGTGTCCATGCCCGGAGACGCAGTACACCTCGCAAGTTTTGCTTTTGGGGTGAGTCCACATAGCACTGTCCCGTTTAGCTCCGGAGAGGCGATATGCAACAATACCTCAGGCATAGAAGCGATGGAGAGAGAGGAAACCCCCGCTGTCGCTTCCTTTGAAAAAAGCGCAGAAATCCGACCTGAGTGGCTCGGATGCGGCAGGCATTCACCGCCTCCCGTTTACCTGAACTGGGCGGCAGGTGTCACACGGAGCCCCAGAATGCAGTGCGGGGACAATGAGACCACTATGAAAGGGTACAATCCGCACAACCATCCGTGCGACAGATATTGTGGGTAAACTTGCTCGCTGTGTATGCGGGAGTTCAGCTCGGAGGGACAAAAGGGTGTTTGAGGGAAACGTGTGCGTAAGGTATTAAAGCTGGAAGCAGCTGCTCTGTCCTTGGATGATCCGCAGGAGAGCAAGACAGGGTCTGCAATTACAACTCTGCCATCAAACCTGTGAATGCAGCAGAACCTGACGTGGGACTACAGGAAGATGAATGCAAAAATGAGAATGTAAATCACACTTAAACAGCACCTCTTAGATAACAGTCTCTACATGGGAAAAAATGAGCACAGTACACAGTCTCTGTAGTGATCATTTTTATTTGTTTTGAGCAGCAGACTGTACAACAATCTGCTGCCAATGGATGAATTTCATCATCTCAGCTGATATGGCTGTAGATCCAAGAGGTGAACTTGTTGACCCGGGTGTAGACTCCAGGCAGGTTGGCTCTGCCGCAACCGACCCCCCAGCTGACAATCCCAATCAGGAACCAGCGACCCCCGCCAGGAGCCTGACAGGACAGAGGACCCCCTGAATCCCCCTGAGATACACAACAGTGCATGAGCAGTTATTCAAAAGAGTGCATGCCTGTTTGAAATTGATTCTCCCACTCAATAAAATACAGATGATTCCAGCTCACATTGCAAGCGTCTCGCTCTCCTGAGGGGACCCCGGCACACAGCATGCGAGGAGAGACGAGGCTGTGGATCTTCTTGCAATCGTTCTGGCTCAGTATGGAGACCTCTGCTTCCTGCAGCACTGAGGGCAACACCTTGTCTGCAAAAGGGCAAAATGTGAAAATAGGCCATGCAAATGACAAAAAAAAACTTTCACACATTTTCTGGGGGGCTTCAGACAAAGAGTGTAGGAGTTCACAAAGATGTTACAGATGAAGCATCATCTGACAGGAGCATGACAAGTGAAGAATTAAGTAAAGGAAGTCTGTCTCATCAATAATGCAACTCCAAATGTCTTCACCAATAGATTTAGGAGAGAACAGAGATACTGTGGGCTGCAGCTTAACAAGCGGACAACTTGAAACGTTGGTATATTAAATATTCTAAATTGCCTTGGGTGTTCTGGACGGTTCAGGAGATTCATACAACAGGTGGGGAAATTAAACGCTCTTTAGTCAGGAAATGGCTCGCGTTCCTGCTCTCACTCAGTAATTGGGTTTGATCGGGGAAAAATTGAACTTAGCAGTGAGATTTTAATGAGCAAAACACAGGAGTGCATTTAATGTTTACAATGTATTAGACTTGTAAAAAGACATCATAAAATATTTCACTGTCACACCTGTAACGATTGGAAGCAAAAACAGATGCATCTTGTGACACAATGATCAGATAAAGCCATGGTGTTGTTCAGTGACAGACATCACAGATTAATGATATTATCATGATACGTTGCCAGTAATAACAATGGTACCTCAGTACAGTAATCTGTGATATGTTATTTGTGTAACTGAAGACAAAAACACCCTTAAAAAGGCAAAAGGTGGAAGGATCTATTTATTCCCTGCACTGTGGTGTCAGTGTGGGTGTGTACTATCATTGTCATTTCATTTTAATAATGCGTCAATTCAATTAATTAGCTCTCTGATTTGATTTCCTCTGCCGTTTACCTCTGGGTGAGTTTCTTCCTGACCACAAGTCCGTTAACTTCTGTTCCCTTCATCCTCATTCATTTGCCACCACAAACAGCCAAAGAGTAGTGGCTCTGGTGAATTAAATTGGTGTGGGAAACCGTTTATAGGGCCTGCATGTTTCAATAAAAGAATCTGGCACCAGGGTATTGATAATGTGTGACAAAAACAAGTATTGCTACACTGTTATTTTGTCCTACCCTTAGTGCTATTAAATGTAGGAAGTAGGTGAAGCAAGCCTGATTCTAAAGGAAAGCAGATAACTGCTGAGGAATGAAATTATAGTATTAATATCCGACTATAGTGGACCTCTACTTTTGATATACCTGAGCGTTTGTCACTGTGGTTTATCATGAAGGACATTAGGAGGTGTAAGTGTCACTGCTGAAGTTTTTTTCTTACCGTCCTCGGATCGGTATCCCCACCCGGTGACCCAGCAGCGGTGGGTCTCGGTGACGGTGTGGGAGGAGGACGGCAGGCACACAGGCTGGACCAGCGGGCTGAGGGAGGGAGGCCAGGATTTCTTCAGCTGCAGCAGGGCGATGTCATAGTCAAACGCGTTATAGGCGTTGTAATACTCGTGCACAACGATTCGCTGGATCTCCGCCACATATTTGGCACTGCCCTGCGTCAGCATGCCGAGGTGTGCGCTCCAGTGCCGGGGGTCAGAGAACCTGTAGAGGCAGAGATCAGAAGTCAAAGGCTAAGACTGAGAATATTTTATTGAAATACACTGGATCTAATACAACTTAATAATAGATGAGTTGATATGCAACTATAGAACCATTCATGGAATCAATGGGATGAAACAGTATCCTTGCAGCTGATAATCTAATATTCGTAAAAGGTGAGTTACTTTAACACAATAGAATACTTGTTATATAACAAACTGTCAGGTGATGGACATCATTGTTCTATTCATTTTGATCATGTTTTGATTTAATGAGGGAAAAAATAAGAATGATCAATAATATTAAAAAGTCCTTATTAATCCGTTATTTTCATTTTGTCACTATTTCAATGAGAAGATCACATCCAAATCTGTTCTACAGTATTTAGAATAGGTTTTTGCTTTTAAGGATCGGAAGACATTTATTTTTCAAATTGAGAAAAAAAATCAATAGCATTTTCCAAGTATCACACATTAAGACATAATTTCATATTTATTACAATGCAGCGGTTCCACCCTCAAATGTACTCACAGTGAACCTTTTTCTTACCGTTTCATTCTTTGACTGACACATTTATTAAGAACAATTAATATTCAACCAATCATTCTCTCTAAGACACAAGTTGTGACAACATGACGCAAGGAAATGCTGATTTGTTCCAAGGTGAAAAAGGCCGGCAAGCACTACATTGTTATTAACCTTATGAACTACACCTGAGGCCTTCACATCATTACTCTGGTAGTGGAGTCCAGCATCCAGAAAGAAGCGCATCAGCAGTGAGGCTGACAAACCTTTCTTTGCTGAAGCAGTGTGCAGCTGAGATGAGCCAATCAGAGGAGAGGACAGAAGCACCACAGTACAGACTCCCAGAGAAGTGAAGGCTGACCTGCCAAGGCCACTTCCCTTCCCCTGA
Source organism: Acanthochromis polyacanthus (assembly GCF_021347895.1). Lineage (NCBI taxonomy): Eukaryota > Metazoa > Chordata > Actinopteri > Pomacentridae > Acanthochromis > Acanthochromis polyacanthus. The sequence goes on along the minus strand of NC_067132.1, from coordinate 18,970,461 downwards.
GTTAACGCCACCCACGATGCGTTCAGTGGCTTCAGATAAACCCACCCTCTTCAGTGGGGAGGGACGACCACAGGCTGAGGAAGAGGCAGTGATGGAATTTATTGTTAAATTGGTTTTATTATATTTATTTAAGTTAAGGAGCATACAGTGTGTGTGTGTGTGTGTGTGTGTGTGTGTGTGTGTGTGTGTGTGTGTGTGTGTGTGTGTGTGTGTGTGTGTGTGAGGGGTGGTGGTGGTACAAAGAGTGTACAGTACCGATAAAAAGATTTACTAAAATACTTTTTATTGTATTTAGGTACTGCATTATGAGCAATTTAATTAGGCTTTTATTGACAAGAATTTACAAAATAAAGATTCTTTCATGTCAAAGTGAAAACAGATTTCTGTAAAGGTCAGACAAGAAACTTCACAGATCCTTCACCAAGAAAATTCACATTATAGCAGGTATATATATATATATATATATATATATATAGGAAACAGTCGGAAATAAGAAAAACAAATATAAAAGTACAATAAGGATAAAAAATAAAGATATAATAGGCCTTTCAGGTGTACAGATATAGCATAATGGGTAATGTATCCAATTGTAGGACACAAAATGTCTATTCAATGAAAAAATGTCAAATAAATAAAACCATAAAATGTAAAATATGTGATTCATACCTTCAATTAGTATTTATAGATTAACATTTGCCTCAATTACAGCTTTGAGTCTGTCTGGATTGATCTCAATCAGCCTTGCACATCTGGAGATCACAAATTTACCCCCATTCTTCTTTGTAAAACTGCTCAAGCTCTGTCAGGTTACATGGGGATAATGGCTGAGCAGTGCTTTTAAAGTCCAGCCACAAATTCCTAATTGAATTCTGCTCTGACTCTGCCAGTCCAGAACATTCGCCTTGCAGTCTTAAGTATTTTTTGTGTAGCCTTGGATGTCTGCTTCAGCTCATTGTCTTACTGGAAAACAAATCTTCTGCCAAGTCGCAGTTCTCTTGCAGACTGAATCAGGTTCTCCTCAAGGATTTCCTGTCGCTTTCTGCCATCGCTTTACCGTCAACCTTAACAAGGCCTTCCAGGGCGTGCTGCTGAGAAGCTTGCAGACATTATGATGTTGCCACCATCATGCTTCAGAATGGGGATGGTGTGTTTGATGTACGCTGAAGGTAATGTCTGGTCTGACCACCAAAAAACTCAATCTTGATCTCATTAGACCAAAGAACCTTCTTCGAGCTGACTTTAAAATCCCCCACATTCCTGCTGGGAAACTGTAGTCAAGATTTAATATAAGCTTTTTTCCAGCAGTGGCTTTCCTTCTTTGTCACTCTCCCATAAAGCTTTGACTGGTGAAGGACTTGACCAACAGTTGTTGTATAAATAGCCATCCCATCTCAGCTACTAAAGCTTGTTACTGCTTTAGAGAAGTCATTGCTGCCTTAGTGGCCTCCCTCACTAGTCTCTTTCTTGCTCCGCTACTCAGTTTTGTACTTTTTATAGGCTCTGTATATGTTGACAGCTGCAGTATATTTAGTATCATGACACTGCAGTCAAATTTTAAGACATTAACACTGAGGAGTGTCCCTCAGTGAGAAACACACAATATAATTATACTATTATTAATTTGTGCAGTTTATAGATCTATTAGGAGCTTATACGTGCACTCTGTGGCTCTTTCAGTGTGTAAAACATACAATATGTGTGTTATAGTTACACACCTACACTAACCACTTCTGCTGACATGCTGAGTCATCACCACAGCCAGCAGCTCTGCTGCCACCTTATTAGAAGTTAGAGCTCTGATGTGAGTGTGCGTGCATGTGCATGTGCGCATGTATGCCCAGTATCAGGGAGTGATCAAAGGCCAGCCTGTTCCCATCACTTTGAGACCTCATCTGTGATACAATAACAGCAGAGAGCTGAGGTCACCTCAGCGCTGCAGGTCAGCAGGTTTGGAGCTCACTGTCCAGCGGGTTATAAAATAACAACTTTCTCATGAAACCACAAAGGAAGTGGGAGAGAACTGGCAGAGTAGTGGCAGCATCATCACTATGCACCAACTAAATCATTAACAATAGAAAGCGCAGGTGGTACAGAAGCAAATCTTTGCGATTCTAGTGTCCAATCTGTGGCAAAAATTATGACAGTAGTAAGGCAGAAAGTAGGGGAAGAGATAAAAAGGCTGAGTAAAGAACATTTCAGCAGCATCTTATATGTATAGTTCAGGATAGACAGTTGCTAAAAAATTATTCAATCTTTCTTGGCTGAAACATATTCTAGTGATGTAAACCAAACTGAAGGAAAACATTAACTACTTCATTGGTAAACAGTTGCTTAATGCATATTTTAATGATTTTGAGAACATATTGTTGTGCTTGTAAATGGCACTAAGGGTAACTAGAATTTACTCTATGAAGGTACATAACTACAGTATTTTATTATTATTTTGTAATTACTAAAAAATAAATAGGCCACATTAAAACTCTTTGAGTTCACATATAGTTCAAACCATTGCACTACACTCCACGTTGGCCTCTCAGTCTTAAAAAATGGCAATTTGCAGGATGTATGTGGATATAAATTACAAAAAAATCTCTAGTTGTGTTATTGTTTTTCTTTTGCTGTGACTGTGTGCCTGTGGAGCTGGTAGTGTAGTTTACTCACCACAGTCCGCCTCATCACTGTGGTCCTGACAGTCAAAAACATCGTCACACTTTGCGTTCTTTTTCAGGATGCAGGAGCCACTTCTGCACCGATACCTGATTGCAGAGCAGGTCGTTTCTAAAAAAACAAACTGCAGTTATTGGCGGTTAAAAGGCAAAACAACAGACATAATTTACTTTAAAAACCTGCAAAAAAAAAAAGCATACCTTGAGTGCAGTTGACTTCATCTCTTCCATCATGGCAGTCTGTCTCTCCATTGCAAACAAACAAAGCATGCAGAGGACTGCTGCCACCACAGTTCTTTGTGGGCCTTGCTATAAAGACACACAACATTTCCAATGCAAGAATGATTCCACAGGCAAATATGATTAAAAACAGGTCAACTGACAGACTACATTTCAAATATATTCAGTCAGTTTATAAGCTTAACAACTTATTTATTATTATGTAGATGTTTATGAAGCTGAAGATAAAAACCCGTATTCTCTAACACAGCTATGGGCTGCTCATCCAGCTTGATGAATTCATAAACATTCAGGCTTAGGTTTGTGCTCTACAGAGCCGATACTGATTAGTTAAAAACTGCCTTGATGCCGTAGTGACTGACTCAGAACATCCCCGGTGTTAACAGTACCTCATAATGCCATTTGGAACAGATGAAATCAGACCCAAGTAATCCAAATGTCACTTTCCTTACTCTTTTAAATACCCACATTATGTAACCTGTAATACAACTTACAGCAGAGGACCTCATCGCTCTCATCCTGGCAGTCATCCAGGCCGTCGCAGCGTCGACTTTTCTCCACGCACAATCCGGTGTTGCACAAGAAGTGGCTCTCTGGACAGGCTGGTGAACACAAAAGAGGGTACACGTGTTTGGTTAGGAGCAGGATGCAGAGTAGAACTAAATCACTGTTAGCATTAAATAAACAAGTGCATAAAACATTGTTTTATTTTGAGAGTAGCGACTGAAAGGCACCACGCTGAACTACTATAGAGGATGCGCATCAGTGACAATAAATGACACAAAAGCTGCAGAAACAAAAATAGTTCTACTATAAATGATTTACTTTTTTTTCATAAACGGATCCATGTTTACATCCTTTTTTATATGAAGTTGCAAAATGCTTTCTCTGTGTAAAGTATATTGTAATTTTAGAATCATAAAGTCATTAACTCACATCCACATTACAGTACAATGAAGCACGTATGATCAGTCATTTCCTACACTGCATCCTGCCTGTTGCAATGAATCTCACTCTAGCCAGCCACTGCTTACGTTGGCTGACATTGTAGCTGCTGTAAGACGCCTGAAAGGGCTGAACAGAGTTACGTGAGCTACAGCGAAACTCCACGTCTGGGCTGTGGTCAGCGATCCGAAACACCGTGCGGTGTCCAACGTAGCTGCCACAGTAACTGTGGAAGGAGGCCAACAATCAGGAAAACATTACAGGATGTTCATGTCAGGCAAACACGTTCATGGATAATCTCTTCAGGATATTCTGCGAACAAGATGATTAATTTGGCTGCAGATACTTGGCAATATGAACAGAATTATAAGAGAAATAAGTAATTTTGTTTAAATCTATAGATGAAACATGAATGTAGCCACATACATCATTTCATTGACCTTCCACCAGCCGCTGTCACAGCCCTTCAGGTCCTTTGGTTTCAGTACATAGTTCTGGAAATGCAGTGCAACTCCTAAAGCCGGTTTAGGAGTCTATTGGAAAATAATAAAACACACAGTCAATAAAAATCAATATTAATTTATGTTTGTCTGTTAGCATGTGTTTTTGTCAACCTTAAACTTCCAGGTACAGGAGCACTGTGGGGGCAGCATGCTGGGGTAGAAGGGACTGTAGATTTGACCGGTGATTTCAGGCTCTAAACGGGTCTCAATTTGAGACAAACAAACTGAAAGAGAATGAGAGAGACATCAGCAGTGGTAGAAAGGGACTGTATATTTACTCAAGCACTGTACTTGAGGTACTTTTCTATTTTCATTGCTATATCGATACTTTAACTTAAAAACTTGTACCACCATTGGATTTAAAGGCCCGGTCACACCGCCCGAACTTTGCTGGAGCGTTCCTTGAACGGTAGGAAGGGGGGGCCGAATTTCGACAACGCTCGTCACCGCGCACAAAATGGGAAAAAAAAATCGACAACACGGGCGTTGGCTTAGCGGTGCACCGCTGAAGCCGGCGTTGCTTTAGCGTTGGTATAGCGGTGACGCGAGCGTTGGTATAGCGGCGTTCTGCGCATGCGGGCGTTGGCTCGGCGGGGGTATAAATTTGGTTTAGCGGCAATGCCCCCCCACCGCCCCCCCACCGTTCAAGGAACGCTCCAGCAAAGTTCGGGCGGTGTGACCGGGCCTTCACAACTTTCGGAGTGGTAGGAGGGCCCCTCCAGAAACATCAGGGGTGGCCAAGCCTATACAGCGTTGCTTTAATTTTTAATTTTAATTCTTAATTTTTGAATTTTTTTCACCGCTCCAGGAACGCTCCAGCAAAGTTCGAGCGGTGTGACCGGGCCTTAAGGATTATAGTTTTACCCTCACCTAATGCTGTGTGTTACACAGTCTCACAATGGCATATAATCTGGGTGTGCTGACACCCTGAAGAGGTTGCATGATAAATAGAGGACATCAAAAATATCTAGGCATAAAATGTTCTTCACTCTGACATCTCTCCTCCTCCATCATTTTCCAGTAAAGAAAGAAAGTTTTTAGAAGACTTTAGGCATCTAAATTATGAGAGTGAAATAATCATATTGATCCCGCTACTCATAACTCACTGTAATGAGTCACTGGCTTATAAAATAACGAAGTAAATGTGTCATACTTTCCTCGGCGATGGCCTCAAAGTGTCCTCTGAAGCTCTTGTTGCCATTAGTCATTCTGAAGGACAGCAACATGACATTGGAGGTAGTGACTATGGAGAAGGAGCTGGACACCGGCTCACACAGCCTGCAGCACAGAGATACTTCAATACACGCGAAGTTTATGCTTAATGTATATTCAAAACCCTATATATTATTGTAGGCCAGTTTTAATCACATGAACAATGGAAGCCCATTAAACGGAGTCTCTGGCGCTGACTCACCTGTGCAGAATGCGCCCTCTCATGGGCAGCAGAGCATCGTACACAACGAGGGCATCATTCACACAGTCGCTGGGCTCAATGTGAAACGAGGTGATGGTCAGGCGGATTAGAAAGCCAGGAACAGCGGTGAGCTTTATTTGACAAGTCACACCACCCCATGATGAGAAGACGTTTAACGGGACCTTGGCCCCAAGAAGGTTGGCATACAGCTTATCTACACACTGGGAGCCTGGAAGGAGAGGAGGAGAAAAACTCATAAAAAATAGATATCACACGAAGTTTAACTTTTACTCACTTAAATGTTTTCCTTACCTGCCACACTTGATGTGTAATCCGAACGCTGAACACCTGCCAGAGGACAGAATAGTCCATTAGCGCAAAAGCACACAAAGACAAACTCACTTTCCGAGACATGCAGAAAAACAAACGCACCGTTGATGAGGATGGAGTCTATATCGACTGGAAGGCCCAGCAGGTAACCAACAGAGGATCTGTTCTTCAGGCTGGTGTGGACCGAGTCTCTGAAAATGGCTCCTATACACTCGTCACACATCGCAGGTCTCTTCAGTCGAGGGACTACGAACACCATCCAGAAATGCACCAACACACCACCTTTATTGTTGTTACTTGGGAGGGAAAACAGAGTTTACATTACGAGTTAATAAGCTGTGATGCTTGAAACTCGAATTAAATCCAAGAAACTAAACCATAAACACCAGCTGGGTTTCTTTATGGCTGACAGTGATGACTAACAGGCCCACTGTACCTGAGGTCTGAAATGACAGCTTGCTTGTAGAGTTTGGACAGTGAGGACATTTTGTACACATTGCTCACCTACGAGACACCAGCAATTAACAGCACAGTCCCTCAGATCAGCACTAACCATCATGTAAACAACAGGGTTACACTAACACATACCACATGCTGTATTTTGTTTGCCATGGATGCAAACTCGTGGGACTCTGCGTGGCGGTACTCTGGGATAAACTCCACCTGGGCAACACGGAACATCCCGGCAAAATACACTCCAGTGTTGCTTTCCCTGCGAACTATGGAAATGAAGTCAAACTTTTATTTAGAGGATGACTTTCCAGAGTGATATTAGTCACATGGTACTAGTCCAGATGAGGTAAAAACACATAACTCCATTTTACTTTAGTAAACAAAAAATAAAATCAACACCATAAAAAGAATTATGATGTCTAACAGCTGGTGAAAAAACACCACCACACAGATATTCATTTTTGTAAAATTTAGGTGTAAGAATCCTTTCACTCACAAATAAAGACCCACAGCAGCGACCATATGATCACCACCACCACAAACACCACAGCGGTGGTGATGACAGCTATGTGTGGGATGTTCAGCAGGTAGGCCAACAGCCGCTTGAGTCCTTTGGGCTTCCGTCTCGTCTTCCTCAACTTCCTGCGCAGCTTCTGCATCATGTGATCCACTGTGGACACCTCCACGGACACATCTGCAATCTACAGCCAGGGAAAAAGGTCGTACTCATTTAACGGCAACGCGCCATTGAAGAAGCAGTTAATTGTACTTGCCCTTTTCAGTCATCACTTCAATATGCCCTCATTCTAATTGGGAGGCGGTTAATGGTGTTGAAATGACATAAAAGGAACAAACAAGTGTCCCTTCATAAATACCTCGCCAAGTGTATTAGAGCCCTCAGGATTCAGTGCGAGGACAAAACGGCACATCAAAAGATCAAAACCCTGCTGCTGCAATCCTCTTATCACTGTACCACATCCAGGTCAGATAGTTTACATTACAGTAGTCTGAATACTGGGCTTATCAATCTACAATACGCATGAGTGAGCTGGTTTTTGCATAACATGATCCACAGACGAAACAGACACAATTAGCTGTTGATTTACCACCAATGACATAAACCGTATCTACTGAAATGCAGGTTTACTCGTTACCTCAACCTTGTGAAGGGGAAATTCTGAGAGCAACTCCATCAGATGTACGACTCATTGAGTTACCCGATGCACATCATTTATTCATTCAGCGTCATCCCATACTGTGCAACTGGCAGCTAATCCATCACTAGTTAGCAGGGTATAGATTCCCATAGGAAAAAAAACGTTTAATTCATTTAATACATATTTAATCAAGTAACAAACCAACGGATGTGATTAAGTTTTGATGTTTAAACAACATAAATGTGGTTATATTCACTCAAATCTTTAGGGTTTAATCTGTAGAAATAGCTGTACTACTGGTCAACATTTAACTTAGAGCTACAGTTCACACAAATCTACACACATAGCTAGTTTTATTAAAGTTAAGGAAATATCTTACTTACACTGGCAGCGTCCTGTTGAGGTGCATCATCATTGTTGCTTGTCTTGCTGCTTGTCTTCTCGTTCTCCTCGCGCTGTGAGCCCATGTCACAGGCATCCCTTCAAGCCACTATCATCTACTTCCTGACCTTTGCTTTTTCAGATCCATTCTCCTCTTCTTCAGAGCAAACGCTGTCGCACGTAAACAGCAGCAGACTCAACTGGTGTAGAGCTGCACAGCACTCTGTTTGGATCCACAGCCAACAGGTGTCTGAAACCAGATCCTTCAGCACAGATGAGCAGTGGAGAAACAGGGAACTCACTGATGCCAGCGTACCTCCTCCAGTCCTGTGGCTAAGGTTTCATTCATTATCTTCCATCGTTACCTTCTATAAAATTCAAATGAACTAATATTCACAAGTCACAAACAAAGAATAAGAGGCTAGCTGCATAAGAAAACATAGTTAACTTAAAGTGACAACATTCTCATGATGTAAGTTTGTACAAGAGTTTTATTTACAATTTTAACAGGGTGGGTGTATGTGTCAGTTAATTTATCCTCTGGCTGTTTCGTGCTCAGAGCTGCCAGACTCGCAGCAAAAAAGGGTCCAGCCTTTGTGAAATAAACTAAAACCATGTTTGTCAACGTAGAATATACATCGTTGTCATAATTAAAATAAAAAAACATTTTTCAGTTGGAATTAATAAGACAAAAGGATGGGCTTCTTTTGTGTAAGCAGCATCTTTAACACACCGACAAACTGGACAGAGTCAGTATTTTAACACTTTTGTCATGCCCTTTTCTAAATTGCAGGCACTGAGTTTCAACATGCAACAAACAAAACAGATACATTATGAAAGACACATGAGGCACAAAAACATAAAACTTGACAGTACATTCACAGGTGAGACAACACAAAAAAATAAAGTGTTCATTGAGACTTTAGGACGGTTTGGGTATGCTCTGAACATGCAGAGAGAGAAAAAAGGATGAGGAAGCCAAGCCTCATTTCTTGAAAAAGGCGTTGCGGGTGATGTTGTATAACAGATGATAAGGCTTTCGTTTTGGGGGTTCGGCCAGTGTAAAGACCTGCTGCTGAGGCACGCTGGTAGGAATGGTGATGTGGCGCTGATGAAGTGGGTGAAGGTTTTGGTGCAGGTTTTGGTGGTGTGGTGGGACAGAACCAGAGTAACCAAGTTCTACAAGTTGAGAAGCAACATAAAAATCAAACTTACAAATGAGGTTTTGAAGCAAATTAAAGCTAAAATAAAACAAAGAGCAGCTTAATAATATCAGGTAAAGTATTTTCCTTACTTTTGATTTTCCCCTGTTTGGCTCTTCTGGCATTAACAATGGCCTGTTTTCTTTGCTCTTCACTGATATCCATTCCTGCAAAGAGACACACACAGATGCACCTTCAGGTCAAAATATTTAGTACCACCCACTTCTTTCCAACAGTTTTTTTTTTTTTTACCCAGTTCACCTTTTAGTTGACATCTATCCACAGTGGCTGTTTGTGTTCTGACTGAAAGGAATTCAGCTGGACTCACCCATCTCTTGGTCCTCCTTGACTCTGTGCCTCTCCTTGGCAAAGGCTTGTAACCACCTCTGCTTGTCCTCGGCCTTCCTGCAGCACAGCACACACACAAACTCCAGAGTGGAGGCGTTGCGCAGACGCAGAGCGTTCTTCAGGGTCAGGCCCAGGTCTGGGTCCCGTCCGTCAACCACGTCCAGCACCTCAGTCTGGTCCATATCCAGTCGTCCACGGTAGTGAAGCAGGTCTCTGCGCAGGACGTCTTTTTTACAGTAGACGAGCTGGTGGTCAAACAGGAAGAAGCTGCGCTGCTGCATTTTGCCTTGTCGAACAGTTCGAGTCATCTCACCAGAGTGGATCAGCTCTGAGCTTCGCTCCAACACATCAGGCCCCTATTTGAGTTAGAAAATTTATGCAACAGATATAAAAATTACTACCATACAATTGACAAAAAAACAGCTGAAGTAAAAATGAGAATTAAGCCCGATACACTTATTTGTAGTTGTTCTCACCTCCCAGTGCAAAATGGCGACCTGCCAATGAGCAATGGTGTCGATACTCTCTAGCCGTCTCTTCCTCTCATTGATCAGACTGGCCACATTCTTCATAGCCTCGTACGCTTTGCTCACTCCACTGTGGTCACTGCAATAAATTAGTAATGCATCAGTCAGCACAGACATAAACTGAAGGACATTTCCATTTACAGTAGCACACTGTCTCAATCTCAGTTATGGAAAAACAAGTCATCAAACCACTGAGGCCACCACAGTTACTTATGGTGAAATGTGTTTAAAAATGATTCAGACCCCTGTCACTTCACATAAGGCAATGAATGAACAGACCAGTGATGGTCACTGAAGTGATTGACAACAGCTGATTCTAGGCTCTAAACACAAGCTTTCTTTGCAATGTACAGTCGAAGCTTGGTAATGCAACTGACTCAAGCTATCTTCAAAATACAATATACAAAAAAAGATGTAGTTGTTGTAGAACTGAATGCTTCCATAACAAAAGACAGTGTAAACACTAAAGATGGCTTATGTAATATATAATTTATGTGGGGAGGCTGAAATGAGGTGAAAATACTGACAAGAAGGTGTTCCAAATATACAATTATCACAGTAGTAATAGAATAAAGAAATAAATAATGGTTAAATGCTTAAGGGTACCTGTGGTCTTTGGGTGTGTACTTGAGAAGCTCCCCCAGCTGCAGGGGGTATTTACAGATCTTCTGGACAGGTGTGAGTAAGAAACCAGCTATGGAAATGTCAATCATCTGCTGGAGGAGGCGGCAGGCCTCAAAGAAATGCTTGTATTTCCCCAACTTCATTAGGCGATGCAGCTCAGCACAGGCTGCTGGATGAGTGTTACAGTATTCTGAGTAGATAGAGAAGCCCTCCCCCTTCAGAGAAAAACACAAGCAGTGATCATTCAAACCTACTGAGTCATAAATAGTGAATCTGGGGAATAACAACGATTAAGAGAATTGTGGAGGATTTCTATGGCCACTACCTGCATGAGAAAGCAGGAGCCTATTTCACTGAGATGTGGTTGATCTTTGTTGTACTTCTTCTCCAGATCTCGCAGGAACTGCCTCTGAAACCTGTAGATTTCTTCTATGTTACTGAAGATGGTTTTCAGCTGCAGCTCGGTGAACATGTCGGGGTGTTTGCGGCACTGACGGATGTAACCCTGAAGGACACACAAAACCAGGATATTTACACAGAGGACATGAACAGTTTAAATACTGGCCAACAGGTGGTGCTGCACAGTAGAGATAAACATTTTAGGAAAACATTTGACTTCTTAATCTTTTAATACAACTTCTGAAAAACAAGGTTGTTGTTAATATTTGACATTTATTTTAATTAGGTCCTGCCTAAGAACTTTAATTCATATCTAATTTAAATAAAGTACAAACATGACAAAAAAGCAGTGGCCCCAGACCTAAACAGATTAATTTGACTGAGCCTCATACCTCACAGATGTCTTTTAGGTGTTTGATGTAGATGCGTTCAGTATTCATGATTTCCCGAACCACATTGGTTCTCATCTGCTCCTTGTGCTGAGTGCTGTGTGTGTCCCTGGGATCTGGATCTTCTTGATCTGCTACACTCTCCACACTTTCAGCGCTCGAGTCCTCCTGGTTCACACGCACCTGAAACACATCCACCGCAAACACAACAGGATCTGAGCAGCACTCAAATCACGAGTGGTCGGTTTAAATCAAATTTTAACTCAGGATCAGCTTTACAAAACCTATTTGGACAAATAGTTTAAGATTTCTAGTTGCAGATTTATGAAACAAATATGGTGCTTGACACCATTTTGGCATTTTATGAAATTAAATGCAATTTTGAAGTCCATAATCAATTACAAAAAGAGCAATAACTACTTAAACCACAGAAGACTCGACAACACCACACTGGTTGTTTGATTAGTTATTGTAAGTTGGATCTACTCCACATTTCTATGCCAACATGTGCAAGTTTAACCAGCTCTTGTTCGACAGCATTTGTTCAACTATAAGCAATTACACAGCAGACGCCCATCTGTCAATCAAATAACCTCACCATGGTTACCAGTGCCTGCCTAATTAAGACTAAACTGTCAATCAGTTGTAGTCACCACAGAAACCAGCTGAAGCTCTGTGGTGTGAACTCTCAGGGGGCTGCTGAGGCTTGTTTGGAGCTAAGCCAGTTTGTGAGTCTTTTCTGTGCTGCTGAAGAGCAAACATGCATCAGGCACACAGGTCAGGAAGTCCACTTACCCTCACAAAGCTGGAGGGAAACCAGGCCTCCCTGTCAGCTACAATGCCCCACCACCAGTCCTTATTTGAGGCGTCCAGGACACGGATAACATCTCCAGCCTTGAAGGCCAGCTCCTGCTCCTCCATGGTCACATGGTCCCACAGAGCCTCAGCATACACCGTGTGGCCTGAGCTTATCCACTGCGCAGCACACACACAGATAAGATAAAGATGCAATTACAAGGATGCTAAGCCCATGTCTAACATGTAAGATTATGTCTAGACTTGTGGACACTGCGGTGGTTGTCTGTTCTGCTGAAATGTGGCCAAACATCTTGGAAACACTCGCATAAAAAACATTTTCACATGGCTTTTCACGAGGGAGAAGGGCAACAAGATAGCTGTTGCATCATAAATTGGAAGCACAATCCCGTCAGAAGATGCTTGTAAATGTCGCAACGTGACAAAGTTTGCCCCCCTCAGCCTCACCTCGTTGAGAACTGAGAGCTCCACCCCTGGCTGGAGGTAGGGCGTGACATCTGTGAGTTCATCAAAGCTGCCCTCCTCCTCCTCACTCACGCTGTCATCGAGTATGGCCGAGCACTCAGACACGCCATCTGTAACGAGTAGATAGAGATTATAGAACTGCATGCAGCTGAACACTCTCTGAGATAATGTGATAAACAAGGTCCAGATGCAGACACACCGACATCTGGCTTTATATCAACAATTTTCCTCCAACATACTTATTGACATTCCTCAACTCCAGTTTTCCCACAGCAGAAAAAATTACGAAATCTTGTCACCCACAAACAACCCTCGGGTTCTCACCGCTGAGCACTCTGTGGAGCTTGCGCCGCCCCACACGGTCCAGTCCGATGGGGGTGCTCTGGGAGAGGGTGGAGGGACGAAACCTGGCAGACACTCCTCTGTAGGGGGGAACTTGGTGGGAGGGGATTGGTGGTCGCGACAAAGGCTGCAGAGAACAAGAGAAAAACATCCTGGGAGTTAGGAAGAGCTCACTTTCTCCTGCTTTCACCACCTACCTGATGGATTACTCTAATGCAGGAACAACAGAACCTGCAACATCTAAACAGCACCATACAGCCAAGACTGTGATCAACTACTTTGGGCTGTTTGTCTATTTTAATGTAATTTTTGGGGTATTTTAAGCTGATATTACAGACAGCAGAGAGCAAAAAATGAGGTATCTATGAAACTATGACATTCCTGCTGCAATATAAATACACATGCCGGATATAATCTAAGATATATATTAGATACTTGTATACACAATCATCATGTCTCTTTACAGCAGAAAAATTTGATTTGCTGGAGGCATAAGGAAATCTTTTTACAACATTCTCTTTTTATAACATTTAAAGATTAGTTTTAAGTAGATATATGGTTAAATACAGGCTTGTTGAAAGTTACAATATACCCAATCTATGGAGGAATTTAATTGTGTTTCTTCATTGGCAAGCAGATCTTCCTGCATCAAAACTTAATTCAGCATTTCACTCCTGCAGTAACATACCAAGTTTCTGGTATAAAAGGAACATTTCTATAAACAAGATTCAAACGTTTGATAAAATACATCTAGTAGGTAAACGCTCACAGAAGGAAGGCGGTCTTCCTTCAGCTCAGCATTGGGAGGGAACAGATCCACAGCTCCTGCCACTGACATGGGCCGCTGCCTCCTGCTCTGAACGTCACCATTCATGCTGCAGTTTTCAGGGCTTTCATCATTCCCATCGTTACCACTGCAGTCTTTAAGCAGCAGTGAATTTGCTGTCCTGTCCTCAGAATGCAGCTCCGGAACTTCCTCTGGGATTGAATGCTTCCTGGAAAGCAGCTGCCCATAGTCAGAGATGGGCCGGGGTCTTGGACGCCCGCTTCTTCGTCTCGGCTTTACGGAGGATGTTTCTGTGGAAGCCGAAGCTGCATCTGTGGGTGATGTGGGCGATATGGGTGACTCTGGGTGGGACGCTGGGGAGGTGGGAGGTGTGCTGCTGGTTGGAGGAGAGTCTTCATCTGCTTGGAGAAGTGCTTCTCGGACTTGCTGGTCTGATGTCACCTAGGGGTCAAAGGAAAACATTCAACCCTTAACATGATGTAGAACATCATGCCTGGTGGTAAGAACATCTGTTAATCAGAAACAGAGCAAAAATGGCTCTTCAAGTCATAAAAAGTGACACATAAAAACTATTGACTTGGTTGAATCTGAGTGCAAAAGCATAGGAATAAGTGCAAAACTATTTCCATAAACTTTATCAGGATTCTCAGGAGAAACTTGATTAGCGAGTGAAAGGATTCTTGTTCACACAGTGACTGACTCCATATATCAACTATCAACCCCTGAGCTTATCACGTTCAAACAAGAACTGTGACAGAAAATGCACAAATAATCCATAATTCAATGTTATCAAACTGTCTGCATGTCAACAAGTATTGTATACATAACTGTGAAATGTTGGCTAATGGTTACTCACTTGAAAATGACTGCTTTAAGTCTTTTAGTCATACAGCAAAACCAAACCTCACCTCTGGCTTTTCTTGATCTGGTTCCGCTCCCCGGCATATACACTGGAAAGGAATACAGTGCACTAGCACCATTGTGAAGCCCACCCAAGCACAGATCCAGGCTCGTGGTTCTAAGGCCAAGTCCCTAAATCTTTTTGAGGTCAGTAAAAGTCACTTGATTTCTAAAGTAAACAAATCCGTTTTTCCAGGTGATCTTGAGAGAGAAAATCCCACTTCTAGACCTAAGCACATTTTAGTAAAGTTATATGTCTATGGCTCTCTACATGGGTGTGCTGTCCCAGGCCCAGTGTTCCTGGTGCTGGACTTTGATCCACTGGGCTCCATGCAGAGGGAAGGGGGAGCGAGGGCTGTACTCAGGCATAGCCGGCTACCCTCCCACAGCAACAGGACTATAGAGCTGTTTTGCGCAAGGGCCACTAATCATAAACAAGGCCTAATCATTAACTCTCTCTGCTCCTTCAGTGTGCCTGGTAGCACTAAACAGCCACTTTCTGCATGTGACTCTGCTACAGCAGAAGACAGAAATCAAACACAACTGACAGCAACAGGAGGGTAAATCAAAGTTTTGACTGGACCATTATTTAACTGACACACAAAGGGACTTGGAAATACATATTCTCAGTCTTTTAGTATACGTGCACCGTACTGACAACTGTCACGTCGACATGAGAACTTATCTTAATATGCCAGACTCAAAGATCACTTCAAACTGAGAGGAGTGATATTTCGTTTTCAAAGACAAGGGTCAATGCCAGTCAGCTGGCATCTATTAATGATCACGCTGTTCTGTATGATAAGAGACACAATCTTTCCTGTCAATCTGTCCTTCCTTGTAATCTTAATTTCTAATCCCACGCTTCTCTATTTATTGATAAAGGGTGCTGCTGGTGTGATAGTGTGAAACGTGGCACCTTTACTGTCTTTCAGCAGGAGCACCTTTAACCCATTTGTAAGCAGTGAGATGTTCTGTAATCAAACAGGTCAGCTGCATAAAAACAGCATACTAGCATGATGTAATTTTAATCTGCTGGTGTATCATGACATCTAATGTGTCAATGAGCAAAGACAGTGAGACACAGTAACAGTTTCTGCAAAATGAAAAATACCCATAGAGTCTATGTGCCAAGCAAATTGATTATTTCACATCAGACTCATCTTTATGCACGATTTTCCATCTTACCTCGTTCGGTAATGAGTTTCCTTCAGTCTGTTCTTGCTGTTGTGAAGGTTCTGTTTGGCTGAGTGTGGATGATTCCCATTCAACCATATGTTTATAACCACTTGTCGTGGCTACAGCCTGCGACTCATAATGAGCAGAGACACCAGGTGAAATCTGCTCCGTTGTCTCTGGGGGCTCCGAGGTAGGAGGGCTGGTAATAACCAGACTCGGCTGTGGGATGACATCGTGTTCAGGCTGGTGATGAATCAGAAGAGTGTGTTCGACAGACGTGGCCTGTGCCGTTACAGGCATCGGACGGCGCTGCCGCTCATTGGTTTGTAGGCAAGGCACACGGCGGGAGTAGTCGTCATGGAGACGGCTCAAGGGTGACATAGGAGATGGAGAGGTAGGGCTGGGGGAGGGACTTCGCCTGCGTCGGCCACTTAGGTCAGTCATGCTGCCAACTAGCTTCAGCATCGGTCCTTTGGTCTTCACGGGGCTCTTCCCACGGTTAACAGCGTGTCCCCGGAGGTCCACTGAGGAGGCGCTGGCAGCCCTCTGGATGCTTGATTCCCCATTTGACGTGCTAGTACTCTGGGGGTCTTCCTGTGCTGAAGGAGGGCCTGGAGACGGGGCTTTGCGTCTAAAAGGTGCCTTAAATATATGAAGGTTGTCCGCACTTTTGCTCAGTCTGCTCAGCACCTTCACATTTGTGTTTCCATTCACATTCTCCGTTTGGACATTTACGTTAGATGTCTGATCTGGTGTCTGTGCCGTACCTGCAGTTTCATTTGAGTTTCTTCCTACTTGCCTCTCATTCCCCAGGTCAACTAAAGAGATACGTCCTGCTCCGTACGCTCTCCTGATACTCCTGGAGAATCGTGAGCTGCGTGTGAGACCATCTCCTTCATTTTCATCATCATCATAGTCCTCAATATCTGAACCATACTGGCTCATCTTTTGTTCTGTAAAATTTCCATTAGACACACTATATCCCTCTGCAATATTTAAATGATTTGCTGCATCAGCTAGACCTGGTTCAGCATTGTTCACAACTGTGCCATTAGCCATTTCCTGATAAGATAAAGGTACATGTTCTCCATCATGACTAGCTGCCCCTCTACTCTGAATGCCCTGAAGCACAGATGACCGTAGCTTTTTGAAGGAGTCCACAACACCCAACCCTGGAAGTCCTGCCCATGACTGGGGGCCACCGTTGCCGTCGCTGCTATGGGCGAAGGTTGGACTGTCAGTGGTTGGGCTGTGAGCAGGGATGGGGCCCTTCCTCGAGTTAGAAAAAAGCCTCATAATTCTTGAGGAGTAGGGTTTTCCTTCAGGAGGACCGATAACAGGGTGGGACCAGGCGGTGGAGTTAATGCCGTTCAATCTGCTCTCTTCGGCGTGAGGCCCAATACTCATCGGCTGAACCTGGGAACCACATCCAGACAGCAGATAAGGGACTGAACTTCTGTCAGCGTGGGTCTGGCTTGGATATATATCACTGAGGGGTCTGCTGCGGAGAACTGGGTCAGCTTTTGAGTTGTGGAGGCACAGGAGAGGGTCTTCACTTGTAGATAAGACCCTGTCCGTTTGTTCTGCCTGCAAAACAAACACAGTGCAAATTAATGACCTTTACATGTTGCATTATAGAAGAATTGCTGGTCCTATTCAAAGGCTGCCATGAAGAATTTGCTAACTGATCAAATTAAAGCAGATCAGGCTGCTTCAAATACCAAGCATACTCAAAATAAAAATAACTGTGACAGTAATTATTTTAAAGAAGCATTTGAAAAATATCTGCTAAGAAGAACATCAGTATGAAAAAGGAAAAGTATTCTTAAGAGGACAGGAGCTTGAAAATCAACTATTGTGTGCTTACAATACATTGTCCTCTGTGTTTGGATGCAAGAAATGAGGAAAGGAGTGAAGACACAGATAAACAGAAAGACGAGTGTCCCTCAGTATGCGTCCAGAGGAGTAAGACATTTTGCTGAGAACACTGTGTGCGTTTGTCCTTGGTGCTGTATTTCAACGTCCAAGGAGAGCTGAGGCCCAGGCTGGGGTGGTGTTGGTGGTGGTGCAAGTTCAGCTTTATGTGTGTGTGATTCAGGGCTAATGCAGCTGAGGCTTTGAAGTGGGGCTTTGTGAGCGTGACTAAGCAATGAAGTTGCTAATCCATTGTGATTAATGCAATAAATTGCCCAGTTTTTCCCCAGATTACGTTTAAGATGAGGTGATGGTGAGGAGGAGGGTTGTGTGGTCTTCAAATCAGTGACATTTTTGCACTTACAGCACATCGTAGCCGCTCCATAGTTGACAACTGACATCAATATTCTAAAACAATACAGTCAAGATTTTTCCGTTTTCCTTTAATTTATCCAATAAAGGAATAAAGACATACTGGGTTCCTTGACTTTGATTAAAGGAGCGATATCAACCTGTGACAATATCCAACTACAAGTAAAAGTTCTGCATTCAAAACCTAAAGTAAAAGTACGTGAGCACAATCAGCACAATTTACCTAAATAAGAAAAGCACTTATTCTGCAGAAAAATGTTCCCAGTCAGTATTTTACTGTTACACATGATGTTTTGGGATTAAGATTAAAGCAGAATTATTGTGTATGTTGCATCTGTAGATGTTTAGGGTTGTGCTTAGTTTAACTTTATATACTGTTGAGTGTTTGAATCAGCAAAGCATCATATTAGTAACTAAACCTGCCAGAGCTGTAGAAAGGCCAATATTTGCCTTAGAGATGTAGTGGAGTAGTAGTACAAAGCAGCACAAAATAGGAATAGTTTCTACAGGATCAGTCTGCATTAAAACACATTTTTACATGTACATTTTCTTTCACAATGCCCCTTGATCAAGAGATGAGAGATTAGTTTAGCCAGTGTGTCATTTTTTGTCATAATATCAATGTTATAGTGTGACAAATTGATGTGTAATTACAGTCAAAGGGGAAATTCTTGGAGGTTATCATTAAATTCACAGTGATACTTTACTTCAGCACCCACATTTACAGCCATATTTTAAACATATAGGTCATTAATAAAACTAATATCTGGCAATTAGCAGACATAAGGACATATTCTATCAAGTACTGTATTGTGTTTGTTATTCCATTCATTATTTAATCATAATATTCCTCCCATGATACATTTTAAATCATTGAACATGGTATCACTGCCTTTTATCATGTGTTCATATACCAGCATCCAGCTATGTATTTATAGCTGTTCAAAAGAACTGCTTACAGCTACCTTACAGTGTGTTAGAAACTAGTCATTGCTTATATGCTGATTAATTCATGTTTTTTTTGCAGGAAAACTATCTTTAGAATATCGTCAGTACAGCTTAAGTATAAAATTTGGTTTGTTTCGCTCATTTCTACCAGACTAAAGGCATTCTGTTTAAGGTCTGGAGGAAGCAGTGCCTCAAATTTGCACCGTGTGCACATGTAGGGAGTTGCAGGGATCCTGGAACGCTCCCATACTTCCCGCCCCCATGCATGTTCAGCAGCAGATGAGCTTTCTCAGTCAACCCCTCTGTGGAATCTGCTGTCACTTCAACCAGCTTGCTCCATCACACTGAACACTTATGTAAACACAGAGCCACCGCTGCCAAGCACCACTGCTGACAGACAGTAAACACCCCTCGTGAACAATGTGCTGCTTTCAAAACTATGCTGAATTGTCTTGTTGTACTTTCTCCTCCACTGCCACGCAGGAATCACATGGTGCAACTGGAAAAATATAACAGGATCAATTATTCCATCTGCTTTCCAAGACAGAAAGATAGAAGATAGGGAGAGAATGTCTTCAGATCAGGTAGCTTGTTTTTGTTTTGAATGCTCACGTTGTGCCATCAGGCGTCCTACCAGTCCTTCAGTACCTTTATGCCTTCTCCCTGCAGAAGGTGCCAACTGTCACAGGCCAGTTGGCGTCTGCTAATTCTTGGCAGCGCCAGCAGTTAGCACCAAGCTGACAAGGTGGCCATCGTTTTACAAGATGACAACACAGACTTTAAACGCCAATGATGCATCTGCAATATGCTTCTATATTCCAGTAACTCGACAGTTTGTTAGACTCTGTGATTTAAACGAAAGCCTTTAAGATGACATTAAACTTACTTTCATTTATTTTTGCATTTTTAATCCACATTAGTTACATCAATCTCAATGAAAACATTACCTTTGATGTGGATGATAAACACACTTAAACATCTGCAATGCTAAGGCTGCCAGATCATCATACTTACCCTTTCTGCAGTTTCTCTAATTACAAAAAACAATTCTTCCCTTAAGAGATTAAGGTTAAAAGCATGCTTTGTAGTGTTGAAACATTAAGTTGATTAATATATCGATCAGTGAACAGAAAAATAATCAGCAGCTCATCAATAACACAGAATAAATGATCGCAGAATTAATTGAGAAAATTAACAAAAGATCAATAATAAAACTACAGTATAAATCTACAGTATATCCACACTACAAGAATATGTTCTATGGAAAAGTAAAAATAGGAATTCTAAAAGCATCTTTCATTGTTTTATTTTTTAAACTCGAACAAATCCTCCACACACACTTTTCTTTCCTCTGAGTTTACAGTAAATTTAGAAACAACAAATAATATGCTGTCAACAAACTATGCATACTGCAACATCCAGAGAAATATTACTTACGTATACGTTAATATCACAGCCTACTGTCTGTGAATGTAGATCACTATTGCGATGTTAAGCTTCCATATTTGCTCTGCCTGCATACCAGGATCACTGCTTCTCTCCAGCTTCCTATTGCTAATCTGTGGATGGGAGCGGCACACTGGGGCCCTGGTCCAGAGTTAATTAAGAGCTCAGGGAGGAGTCCCCCCCCACACACATGGCAGCCAGCTGGAGCCAGCTTCAGATTAGACTCCCAGAGACAAGGATGAACACCCATCCAGATACATAAACATGTACACAACGACCAAAAGCAAAAATGCACTCCAAAAACACATGTGCGATTAGTGCAGCCATCATTTCACACAGTCCTGCATCCACAGGTATGTGTATGCATGTGCACTCAGCATGTGTGCACAGAGCAGGGAGGAAAGCATTTAAATGTTTGTCTCCCTTCCTCTTTGGCAAGAAAACCAAAGCAGGCAGTTATGTAAGGAGTCATAAACGCATAGCGTTAAGGGAACTTCTACCCACAGTTCACCTCTGCAGAGGTATGTCCTGCCTGAAGCGAGGATAAAACTCATTAGGTCGAAATGAACGGAGCGCTAAATTGAAAGACCACCAGACATAAAGTATCCAGACAAAGTTATATTTTTCATTTTCATTCTCTGGCTTAACTTTCAGACAGACACAAGCAGCCTGGAGCAACACTACCATTCCTCTGTAAGCTGTCACTTTAAAGCCTCCTGTTTGTCTTAATGAATGAAAGCTGGGAGGAAGACAATCCTCTCCAGGATGTCCTAACACAACACCGCACAGTGTTTTAAGAAACAGATTGGCTGATTAACTAAATCAGTGAGTGTAAATAGGGTTTTGTGAAACTTAAGCTGAACATATGTTAAGTACAGGAGAAATGTTCACTGTATTTTCTCTTTCGGGTGCATGAGTTCACGCTTGTGGTTACGTCTCACAAGCTGAAGCAACAACACTCAGTTCTAATATATGAATCCGTAGTGAAATAGTTTTCGCCTTGGTGCTTTTTAGCCCACCTTACACCCTACCTTCACACATGGGTGAAAAGTGTGAGCAGGTAGACTCTGAAGGAAACGTGAGCGAACAGTGTGTGGACGTGGGACTGTGCATAGCCTATTCCTCTTGTATTCCAGCAATAATCTGATTAGTGGAGCTTTACCAGTCTGTGATCAGGACTGGTTTCATCTACATATGATAGCCTAATCAGGGAGATCACTAGGCTATTCACATATGTATGACTGAGTGACACTCAAAGCTTGAAAACAGTCCACTAGGACTTAACTGCGAGAAGTAACTTGGTCTGCAGGTACTCAGTAATCTGTATTATCTCTACACTGGTTTGCACACAATGTGATATGATTTTGAAATATAAGGACAATACGTCTTGTCTGGATCCGGTGAGTACACAAGGTACGAGTTCACTTTCCTGGTTAAAGTCTCATATTAGTCCATGACCCAGTTCCTCATTTTTGATGTGGCAGAAAGAAGGAGAACGGGAGACACCACGCCTCTTTCTACAGAGCGTGGGAAGTACAGGTAGAGGCCAAAGCAGGGAGTGTCACCACTCTCACACAGGCAGCCACTGACTCACCTGATCTACTGAGGACTGTCATAGAGACAGACGACCAGAAATCTAATACCACAGAGTGTACAGGGCTTAGTGAGGACAAAAAACCACTGAGCCCCAATGTCAACAGCCTCCAGTGTGACCTGACAGCGATGCCACCGCAACCAAAGGAATGCTCCATCAACATTCAAAAACCATAAAAACAGAAAGTTAGCAAAGAGGAAGGAACGGGAAGGAAACTAGTGAAGTATAAGTTCACAAACCACTTAAAGTTACGCGTTTTATTTTGTATCAACTGCTGCAGAATTACTGTTGAGTCTGGATGAGCAAGTGACAAAGTGTATGATTATATTGCAGTCATTTATGCCTGCTGTAAAATAATATAGTTTTGGGACATCATAAATCAGAGGACTCTGACCTGCACCATAGTGTTTAACACTCCGACTAAGACACCAGATTTTTACCTCTAGCACAGAAGTCTGAGGGGAGCCATGAAAGCAAGTTTAATCAATTGGAAGTAAACTCCTACAAGAAGTGTAGCTCAGTTAGTACCTGCTGAGAGTGAGGCAGAGTCTAAGAACAAGCAGCTACGAAAGGAGATTATATTGACTAGTTTTCTAAGCTCTTGAAGAACTCGGCCAAACTGCTTATTTATTTCTGCATTAATTAACTTTCTTTGGCCTTAAAGCCCTTTGTAGTTGCTCTCCCTCCACCCCTCCTTCACCAGCTCCCTGCACAGCCTGGCATCTCCCACATCACTATAACAACCACGGCTGTAATGCACCACAATAACCCCCCCTGGTCCCACTTCAAACAAAAAAAACACAAGAAGGGGAAAATCACTGCAACTGTAAGGTGACCCTCTGCTAAGATAAATAATTTAAATGAATGGGGTTTCATCCCTTATAGGAGCTGCTGCGGTGAATACAATTAGGGGTGCTTCACAGAAACACCAAAACTTTTGCTCACCCTGCTCATGGTCGCTGATGTTGTCCTCCTGACCTTTTTTCTCTCACCAACAGAGCAGCTGGTTTACTATTTATCCATCGTGAAGAGGTTTCTCTGTCTCCCAGTGGCTTGCTGCCTCGTACTCCTCTCGCAAAAACATGTCGGGCACAAAAACAGCCCGACAAGTGCGCCTCCTCTGCTAACTAGTTACCCCGCAACACATAGAAACAAATGGCTGGCTGACTTTCTTAGAGACACACGGCTAGCAACTGGAGCTAGCTTACGGGACTCACTGATAAACTTCTAAATTACGCAAGCTCTGCGGTTTCTAATTTCACTTTCGCGAACCGGCAAAACCCGTTGATAGTCAAGTCGACACACATTCAAAATACCGAATAATGCAATATCTTCCGACATGACTCAAAACACGCTCATAATTTCGCCGTTAATTCCAGTTAAAACAAGTCTTTCTTGGAGGATTGAGCTGGCGAGCATCATTAATGCACTTGTTGCAGTGTTTGAGTGGGGCGGGGTTTGCAGAGGTTACGATCGAGGTTACTGGTTGACCGCAGCGTGACCATTCGGCAATCAGCCAATCGGAATCCGGCAAGTGAGGCCCCGTAACCGCGAAAGCCACGCCCACCCACAAGGCTCCTCAATGAGAGCAGAAAATAGAAAACACACAACGCTGCGCCTCACTTCCTGCGTGTCTTTGTGGACAAAAAAAGACTAAACCTTCCAGTTGGTGTTGCACTGCGTTCCTCGTGTCATTGCAGTGTTTCATGCCAAGACAATTAATGTCACGGGTATTTCTGCTACAGGCCCATCCCCAAATACCAGAGCAAGAAACAGGATGACTTATTGACTTCTTTGTTGTACAGTAAACAGGCGAGGAGATAAAACAAAGCAGACTTAACCTTAGCACAGTTTCACCTACTTAATCAGATCTTTAAACAGTGGGATTTTGACATACATTCCAGAAGAATTAGATGTTCAAATACCAGAGGAGAAAACAGGATGACTTACTGGCTTCTTTACTGTAATAGAACAAACAGGTTGAAAGAAATGCATAATGTAGAATTAACTATTGTGCACTTGCATTTCACCTGGTTAATATCATTTTTGAAATTTTAGGCTGATTTGAAACACATGTCAATAGATTTACATGTTCAAATACCAGAAAAATAATAATAATAAAATGACTTAGTGACCTCTTTATTAAAATACAGCTAATTGGACAACAATGCAGATCATTCCTTTGCAAACTTTCCAATGGCTAATCTATACTAGCTTGCAGGCTGAGTTGATTTGCATGTTCAAATACCAGAAGGGAAAACGGGTGACTTCATGCCTTCTTTGCAAGTCAAGAAGTCATGGTATAACTGAACTTACATTTTGATATTCTGTTTCAGTCAAATTATATGTTCACATAGCAGAGAAAAAGACAGGATAACTTAATAACTTCTTTATTGTAGTACAGCAAAGAGGCTAAAGGAAATGCATAACGCAGAGTTAACTATTGTACATTTTAATTTCATCTGGTTAATATCATTTTTGAAATTGTAGGCTTTGAATGTTCAAATTCTAAAGGAAGAAACATGGTGACTTGGTGACCTCTTTATTAAAATACAGCAAAGAGGCTAGAAGAACGACGATGCAGATTTAACCTGTGCACATATTCTGCTGTAGCTGATAACATCTTTCAACTTACAGGCCGATTTTGACATACATTTTAGTGGATTTACATGTTCAAATACCAGAGGAAGAAACAGGGTGACTTCTTTGTTGTAATACAGCAAACAGGCTAGAAGAAAAAAACAACAATGCAGATAGAACTTTTGCAAGCTTTCTCCTAGATAATATAATACTAATGGGCTGACATTAACATCCATTTCAGTAGATTTACATGTTCAAGTAATAGAGGAAAAAAAACAGATTAATTCATGACTTGTTTACTGGCAGGAAACACAATACAGTTAAACTTTATACACCTCCTTTTCATAATCTGAATGACTTCCTGAATGCTGTACTTTTTTTTGATTATGATCCTTGAAACAGGCTCATCAAGTTAATATTATTTTTGAACATAGGTTGAACATATATTTTGGTAGAACTGCATGTTCAAACACCAGAAGAAGAGAAAGATTGACTCTGTAATTTATTTATTGTGAGACATTAACAGGCTAGAAGAAGAAAAGAATGTAATTAGACTTTACACTCCTCACTGTCAACTGGTCAATATCACCTTCAAAATTCCAGGCTGATTTTGAAACTCATTTCTGGAAAATTACGTGTTCAAATACCAGAAGAAGAAACGGGATGGGAATTTAATGACTTTTTTTATTGTGAAACATTAAATGATCTAGAAGATAAAAACAATGCTGAGTTCACCTTTGCACACTTATATTTCATCTGGATAAGGTCACGTTTGAACTTACAGGCTGATTTAGACATCCATTTCACAAGAATTGCATGTTCAAGGTCCTACAAGAAAGTAGATCTGATTTAATGACATCACGTATTCACAGGGCCAGAATTGGGAGGCAATTCACATTATTTAGTGAAACTAGCAACAAAATGCGTAAAAAAAAATACTATTATAAGCAAAAAGGTCCTGCATTTAAAATTTTGCATGAATAGAATTGTGCATCTAATGTAGGTTTCTGAAAAGGAAAAATAATGCAGCATAACGTTTGTTTATTATCACGGATTCATTCATATTAAGAAATATTCTTGTTTTAACATGTTTTAGAAATCTTTCAGAGTAGCTTAGTGTAGAATAAAGCAATGTGTTTTTAAGCTTGTCATTTGTTTTGCTGCTAGAATCTGAATTAGCAGTAATTACAGAAATGCATGTTTCCTTATGTAAATATATAAATGTAAAGGTGAAGAAGAATTAAGCAAAATAAACTGGGTTTTAGTGAAGCAAATGATAAATTATTGAATTTCCATGATATCCAATCATATTAATGTTATTACCATTTGCACAATATAAAATCAACTAAAGTTGAGTGCCAAGTTGATCTCCATTGACTCATTTCTATTATTTAAAATAGTTTACTATTTCTCTTGCCAATCATTATCAAAGAATTCATCATAAATTAGGTTCCAAATATTATGAACCCAGAGAAGGTAGAGTCATCATCTTCATCAGCAAAGAGCCCATTGAACAGCTCTCCTCCAACCACCTGCAGCCACACCTTGTCCCCCACCTCCAGGTGCAGCACAGCGCCCCCTGCTGCCTGGTCCTCGCTGCTCTGGTAGTTATCTGTGGTGTGGATGATTTTTGCCCCATTCTTCACCAGGGCCACCTTCACATTCCTGGAGAAGACAGTGATGTGGTAGGTGAAGAAGTAAGCACCTGCCACCGAGCATGTGAATCTTCCTGTTTGCGGACTGTAGTGATTCTGTTCGTTGTAAACAATCTTGTCAAACCGGATCGGTGCGTTCGCTGGTGGAAGTTTAGTTTGAGCCGTGAGTCCCACAGAGAAGGCGCTTTTAGGGATGATTAGGGCATCTCCCTTCTCACCCATATCACCCTTCTCACCTCGAGGCCCTCTGTCCCCTCGATAACCTATACTTCCTTTGTGGCCAGGAACACCTATTTCCCCCTTCAAGCCTGGCTTGCCTGGTGGTCCCAGTGGTCCCTGAATCCCTCTGTCACCTCGGAGGCCAATTTCTCCCTTTGGACCCTCTGGTCCAAGAGGCCCCAAATCTCCTTGGGGTCCTTGGCGTCCAGGCAACCCAAGCTCTCCTTTATTTCCTTTCAGACCAATGGGCCCTTGTACTCCTTGGGGGCCCATTTTCCCTGGAGGCCCTCGTTCTCCATTATCACCTCTTTTTCCTTTGAGACCTGCTGGACCAGTTGCACCTGTAAATGACAAGCACACAATAAACCTCCTCATGTTTTTATACTAAGTGTTCACAATTAGGCGCATCCATAGAGATATTGCAAATATATCGATAAACTATATTGAAATATGGACAAATAAAGGATGTAAAGTGTGTATATACAGATGAATGTTCTCTTAGAGATTATTAATTTTTCACTGGGGCAGGTTACTCTCAAGATACATACCAGGCTCTCCTCTATCTCCCTTGTTGCCGTCATTACCTGCTCGTCCGGCCGGGCCAATTTCACCTTTAAATGGATGATTAATGTAATATAATGTTATTGCAAATTGTGAGGTAGAAGCTTAAAACATGTAACAAAATTTAAAATTTTCCTTCTAAACTCACCTTGATCACCTTTATCACCCCTGAGTCCATCTCGGCCGTCTCTGCCCGGGGTACCATTGTGTCCAGGATCCCCCGGTATTCCAGGATGTCCGCAAACACAGCCTTTACTTTGGGTTTCTTCCACTGCAACACATCTGGCCACCAACAGAAGGATGAGCAGTGACCTTATTTGCAACATTGCACCTCATGCACCAGTCTTACAAAAACTAATATCTGACTATTTAAAAACTTTTCGCCTCAAAGAAGGCTAGCCTCATTACCATATGCGTAACTCAGAAGCTCTAATACAGCGATAGAAGAGCACAAGACGCCCAAAGACAAGCAAGACATCAACCAAAGAAAACACAAGCTTCAGGCAAGCGTGACCTCAGACCTCTCAAAGCCATTTCATTGGCTCGAGTGTTTTTGGTTTACTTATTGGGTCTGCCTCGTTCGTTACACATGACCTGTGCCCCTTCAGAGCCTTCTCCAGTCTAGCTGAAGGTAATTATAAGCTTAAACTCAAAGTGCATGTGAAGATCAAACATGTAGAAGGCCACATAGTTTCACATGAGCTGCTTTCATATCCAGCACAGCAAACAGGATATTAACCTTAAGCAAATGATTACATATGGTCAATTGACATCGTCATGCCAGAATATCATATTTCTTGATTGAGTTATAAAAAAATACGCATTAGGAATGGGTGCATGTATTAGCTGCAGTGCAATGTAATCTGTACTGGATGCTAATGGCAAACGAAAATGTCAATTCATGCATGTATTTCTCAAATGTGCTCTTTAAAATGTCAACAGTCAGTAACAATTGACTTCATTAACTGGATTACTGACACATTATGTGATCTTTTGTGGTTATTTTAATAACACGCCCCCTCAGCTGTTATGTAGCGGATAGATCCTTATGTTAACTATGTTTATGGTGGATTTTTGGTCACTGAACAACACCAAAACAAAATGGAGAATCGCAACTATTACCAAATAACAGCGCATTTTAATATTGTACAAGTACTTTAAGGCAGTTTTGGTGACTTCTGTTTCTCTACACCCTCCACAAAGCTCAGATCAGCTATTAAACAACACTGAGCTGAGAGGGATTTAATATCTTACTCAAAGTCACTCAGCAAGGCAAAGGTTTGCAGGCACACAGGCTTGAATCAGGAACCAGCGTCCTAACCATTATGCTGCGCTGCGAACACTTTATTAGATTGCGTACAGTGAGGAGAGACGGGAGGGATGGGCGCATGGGAGGAGCTGGAACATAAAACCAAGATAAGAAAAGGGAAAAAAAAACACAGCCCCAACACTGAGCACACAGCATACACCCCTGACATTCTCATTATCAAGACACTCCAACTTGCTCACAGTACAGACTGACACAAATGTATTTCCTCATACTTTATTTCTTCAACAATTCTTCTTACAAGCCTCCAGATATAAATATATTTAAAAATATAAACATAACACACATAAAAGTGCACATTCAAGCAATGTATTTACCTGACACCAGAAATGGAAACTTCACTGTCATACAGGTTGCAGTACTGCACATTTACTTGCTTGTTGTACACCAATGGACAAATATGTAATCTAACAAACAAATAACAAGGGCATGGCTCAGAATGAATGACACTCATTTATAATTTCAGGCCAGTATATCAGGACCCAGTCTTTGTTGTCCCATAACCAGGCACAACGTGAGGTTGATTTGGTTACAGAGGATACTGCAACAAGTCTTCAGACATGATAGCAGAGACATCGTCAGTCATTGAGTTCCATTAGGTTTAAGGCCAAACTATAATAACATAGTAACAGACCATCAGAAAATGACCAAAGTAAATGTAAATAAGTGTTTGCATAAATATAAACACATAGCATACCGCATGCTGTAACATTAGACTACAGTATTTCTGTAGATATGTGTAAAATACTGATGGTTTGTATAATAAAAATAAAAATCTTTATGAGACTAACGTAATGTGGAATGACTGAGCTCCACATTAAGTAAACAACTGCACATGGAAAGTAAAAAAAAACTGAGTAAACATTGCTTGAAAGGGAACAGCACTAACAACAGGGTCGAGAGGAAGAGGAGGAGAGCTTGAAGGAGGAGATCTACAGTATCTGACATCATTTTTTAAGGGTGTGGATAGAACACTCTGTCTGGCAAAAGCAGCAATTCCAGGGAAACTGAGGTTAACACGGCAGGTGCTACAAAGCTTAGGAAAGTTTTGGGGCTACAACATTTGTGGTATTAGTAGAAAATAAGGTCTGGAAGCAGGGGAACAAGTTAGCCCAGTAAGTGGTCTACATGATCTGACGGTGCATGCCATAGCCTGTCATTCCAGCTTGGGAAGCCCCACGGTTGCTGCCCATTTGCAGGCCAATCAGACTCTGTCCTTGGCGCAGCTGCTCTTCACTGAACTCTCGTCTGTAGCCCTGGGCTTTCCTGCATACACACACAAAATTTTGCAAGCATAAAACATAGACAGAGATGTAAGTATGAAGATAAGTAGCTCTTGTGTTACAGTGAGGTTCTTGTGCACCTGTGGAACCAGTCTCGGTCTCCTCTGTATTGACCATCGTCCTTTGTGACTGCAACACTCCCCAGAGCCATGAGGGTCCTCTGCACTGCTGCCATGTCCTTCCCTATAGCCAGAGTAATTGGTAGAGACATGCAAGTTACCAGTTTGAAAACTATCGTGAAGATTAGTCACAACTCCAGCAGTGGAGTAGAGATGTCAGCAATGAGTAACTGATTTGTGAAATCATTTACCTTCCCAGAGGTCCACAGTTTGGAAGATGTCAGTGGTCGTGACTCCATAAGCTTCTGCCGCTTGCAAAAACTGAGAGATCTTCTCCATTTGTTTAAAGGCCATCTGGGTCTCTGGAATCTTTTTGATGGGTTCTTTCCCTCTTGGATAGAGGCTGTTGATGAGTCTACAAAGAATCTGAGAGAAAATAGGTCAGAAATCTTGATCGTAATCGACTGACATACTAACCACCCCAAACTAATGACTGATGGTTAAAAAATAACAATAATTCACCCTGATAGTATAAATAACAAGGATGCAAGGTGTCTGAACAAACTGATTAAAAAGCTGGCTCTGTGGTTGGAATCAGATTGAACACATTGGTGGATGAGGAGGAGAAACAGGCACTTAGAAAGATGGAGGCCATTTTGACAAACCTGGATCATCCACTTCACATCTCCCTCAGTGAACAACAAAACATCGGTTGACGGCTCCTATCCCTGCGCTGCAGCACTGAAAGATTCAGAAAATCTTTCTTGCCATCATCAATCAGACTATTTAATTCAAAAGCAAAGAGATGAGACCAGACAATTGAATTTCCCTTCAGGGAGTAATAAAATCATTGTATTGCATTGTATTGTATTGATACACTGTTTTGTTTTGATTTTGCTGTGCCTAAATGCCCTACTCAGTACTTTTGGTGTGTGCAATATTTTAATTAATATCTTTCACTGTGGCTGCACAGTGGAGTAGTGGTTAGCACTTTTGCCTTGCAGCAAGATGATCCCGGTTCGAATCCCGGCCTGGGATCTTTCTGCATGGAGTTTGCATGTTCTCCCTGTGCATGCGTGTGTTTTCTCCGGGCACTCCGGCTTTCTCCCACAGTCCAAAAATATGCTGAGGTTAATTGGCTATTCTAAATTGCCCGCAGGTGTGAATGCGAGAGTGACTGCTTGTCTGTATATGTAGCCCTGTGACAGACTGATGACCTGTCCAGGGTGTCCCCTGCCTTCGCCCGAGTCAGCTGGGATAGGCTCCAGCACCCCCCGCGACCCAAGTGAGGATAAAGCGGTGTATAGAGAATGGATGGATGGATCTTTCGCTGTTAATTTCTACTTCTGCCACTGCTGTAAAACATTTCAGAGAAGAACTGTTTCGATGCCTGTCAAGAAGTGGCATGAAAAATCCTTTGCATTTATTGGACAAGCTTAGAGCTTCTAATTGACAAAGAGTCACTTTGGCAGCAAAAATGCAGCGTTCTTATAGCTGCATTGCATTATTGGTGCTGAGTTAATTGTTGGTGCAGAAAGAAATGTCTCTGCCTCGCCTATGATGGATCTCTGAATGATTTTTTTTACCATTAGAGTCAGCTAGAGTGTCCAGCAGGAAGACAGTGCAGCACAGTGCAGGGTGCATTTTGTAATTAGCTGTTAATTAGCTCTGGCATTTTGAAGAAGAGAGTTTCTGTCAGAGACTTTAAGAGGTACTGAAAAATTATATGCTTGCAAATGTAGAGCTACAACAGCTAACAATTTAAAATTAACTACTTCCTAAACAAAACACTTTTCTTCATTCTTCAGTCTTCATTCTGCATTATCAGTTGGATTCCTCTTCGAGCTACAAAATATTGTTATATTAATTAAACTGCAAAATATAACAAGCTTTAAGGGAAAACAAATGCCTCAGTAGTGTTGCCTAATACCAGCAATATTTCCTGAAGGTTTAAATATAACTCTGCACACAAATTGGGTTACTTATTTTAGCCTTTGGTACTCTATGGGCTCTTTAAATCTGATGGAGCTGGTAAATCTATTATATTGCATCTTCAATAATTCAATAGTAGCTTCTATTTTCAGTAGTAAGGTACTGCAGCCACTCACTGTTCCATCCATGAGCCATTTCTGGAAGTTCTGCTTGCCCGGCTGTGGTTTCTCCAGGTTTCCTCCACACTGTGCGACTATCCAGTCCACCAGCCGCTGCTCCAGGTCTGGGTCATACTTCTGATCGATCTTCTCCTGCACCTCCCGGCTCAGTCCATAGCTGGGCCCTCTGTTCGCCATGGTGGGTCTCCTGACTATCTAGTGTACTATGGGTGGAGTATGGGTTCCCTGCAGAGAACAAATAGAGCATATCAGGTTGGAATGGAGGTTTTCTGATTAATACAGGATAGTACTGTTGCAATAATACAGCCCTTACTGCATATTAATGACTTTTTAGGTACTATTTTGGTTTATTTACAATTAAAATCTCCAGAATAAACCAACTATCTCTGCAGCAAAGTTTTTTGTTTTTTTTAAAAAATGCAGGTTTTTCTCTCTCTAGCAGCACCTGTCTCTCTTACAACCCAATCCACCAGGAGCATCTCTGGAGGCTGTAGCAGAGAAGGGTGTGGTCCAATGGCTGCTGTCCCGGACGGGGACAAGCCCTCTAATTGCTATGGCAACAATCAAGCCCGTTTCCTGCACAGTGATGCTCCCTAAGAGATGCTGGTTCAAGTATGACCTCCAGTAGACTGTCGGCACGACAAAATGAAATAATCAAGTGGATTATCAGAAAGTTTACAGTCTCATAAAACATGCATTCATACAGTTGTACAACAGCTCAGATTTCGCTATTTTTAGCCTGCAATACGGTTTAATTAAATTACGTCAGTCTTCTCTGACGCATACAAAAGATTTGTGTTGAGTCGTCACTTGATTGTCTGCACCGCATCTCTGTCAGAGCGCATGAGTTGGAGTTAAATTCAAGCAAATCCAATAAAAGTGTCTCCATTTAATAACACGACGCCACACTGAGACGCATTCTGCAACAACGCGAACATTTTACAAACCCAAAGGCAAGCGGCCAAAGCGCGCACAGCAGCATGCGACACGGCATCGTTTGCGTAAATATTAAAAGCTCACATGCAGGCAAAGCAGGTTTAATCAAAGAAGAACTCCGTGCACTTACTGCAAGAGGAGAGAGCGGTGATGAGATTGGTCCCGTGTTAAATCCGCTGAGCTGGGCAGGGCTGGGGATGCTGAAGTACTGAAGCATCCATGAAACGCAGCACAAGCGCGTCGGACGAGGCTGGAGCTCACTTTGTCCGGGAGGGGCGAGTCACTGTTTTATATGGCAGCTCGTCCAGGAGGGGTCCCTAGAGACTCTCCACACTGAATGCGACGTGACTCCGCTGCCGGACACTGGTCACTGTAGTGCACGATCAGCTTTATGCAGAAACAAGTGACCCCTCAGCACGCAGGGCCACATGGTGGTGTCAAATAAACTCAAACTGTATGAGACTTAAAGCCAATATTGGACATCTGTGTCCAATATCCAACCCATTTCTAACACCACCATAGCTGATGAAGTTACAGCTGAATTCAGTGACTTGCTCATGGTTACTTAAGTACAATCTGTGCTGTCTTGTCTTGGTAGCTGCTTTAATTCTCGGTCTCCCTTCTGACTTAATACTGTTCATTAGGCCTCTACACTGGCCTTATTGTTCCTTACAACTGTATCTGAGTTTCCCTAATGAGAACTATTTCTCATCACTTATTAAATTTGCGTTGCTTTGAGCCAGATAAGAGCCGCAGCTGACTATGAACAGAATTCTGCCTCATTTTATGTAACTGCATGGTAACACAAAAAATGTGGAATATTTATTTCAAAGTAAACAAATAAGCAACATAGTAAAACGCAACCATATGCAACGCCTCTTCGTGCCATCTCTCTCGCCTGGATTACAACTGTCTCCCTGCCATAAATTGACATTTGATTTTTTTTTAGTTACAGACATACAAAATGACTGACTATGTAGCTCAGCCATAAGTTAAAGGTCAGTGCTGCAGTTAAGTGGGATCTGACAGAGATAAGTTGTTAGTTTCGGCCCATTGAGCACAGTGCAGCTGGTGGCCAATTAACATGTTAATAATCAACAGTCTAGCGGGTCCATTGAGCGGGTCTCTCTGTGGCTAAAGGCCAACAGGTATGGAGTCATGTAACAGAATGTTCTAACAAAAATAAACCTCAGATGGCTGTAGTCTAAAGCCCTTGATTTCTGTTCACTGTAGATTCACAGTGATAGCATGCTAAAATACTTTGGGATTATTAGTTCAGTGTTTTGTTCTTGCTGTGGAAATTTCAGATTTTTAAAAAAATCGCTCAGGTAAAACGGTGAATTGGAAAAAGAAAATATTTAACTAGATAAAGCCTCACACTCACTTAGCTTTCAGAATAAGTTAACACAGCACTCAATTTCCTTCAACTGTAACTTCTGTCAGAATTTAAATTCTACACGTGCAATCCACTTGGTATACATCTCAATATCAGCAGCACTATATCTTATTTCAGTTACTCTTTGACAGCACATAATGTTGAGATATTTGTGCTACCTGTGAGTGCAACTTCACAGACTTGAGACCTGCACTGTAGTGTGCAGAGCTTTTATTGGCCAAAACAGGTGAAAAGTGATTAAAAAGGCACAGGAAAGCTGTGTGTCTACTTAGAAGTGGAGGGGAAAAACAGCCAAACAGTAAGAATGACGGCAGAGACAGCAGCACTGGCAGACCTAATAACGGCTGATCAACTTAACACTATACAATAACCTGGAACACATAAAAATGCAACCTGAAGATATCAGGGAACAGCTAGCAGGAGAGCTCCCTTTCAACATAGTTTTCACTGTAACGGCATGTCGACGAGATGATGATAACAGGTGAAGAATGGGGGAAAACAAGAGATGGATAAAAGGTCATATTTGGCAGAGAAACATGCCGGTGTTTGGTAATTTCCTTGAGGGCTGACTTCCCAGTTAACACAGTCATTCTCTTTTTCTTTTTTTTTAATCTCAGGACCCTCTCAGGCTCACTCCACCATCCCTCACTCAGACCAAAGTGGTCAGCTTGTCTATGAGATCGTCAATAGTGTAGACCATCAGCTTGATGTCGTCCTTCTCCGACATGCGGTGCTGGCCATGTCGCCGGAGGATGACATCCACATCGGGGCTGAGGACGCGCTCCGCAACCTGCATAGAGATGTGCCAGGGGACGTCCTCATCTTTGAGGCCGTGAATGAGCCGTACAGGGCAGGTGACCGGGATGGGACTCTGGAGCACACAGTGATTTTCTGCCTCACGAAGGAAATCCATGCTGAACTTGTAAAAACCCTCCTCCGAGTGTTTAGTGGGCACTGTCCACTCCCCCTTCTCCTCCAACTCTTTACGTGTCTGTGCGTTTAAACATGGAGAGATCTCACTTAGAAAATGCAATATCTGCAAAAATGTACATTAAATGACAAAAATGGACATATGTGGTACTATTCCACGTTCCTACCTCCAGTGGAAGAGAGTTGAATGCTGTCACAAGGTGATCAGCGGCAGTGGAGATGCCCACCAGTGCAGCGGTCTTCTCTGGTCTTGCGATGGCTGCTAGCAGCATGAGCCACCCACCTATACTGGAGCCCACGAGTATCTACAGGCAGGCAAAACAACATAAATCAACTGCCAAGAAAAATGAACAACAGATTCATGGAAAACAAATTAAAACCTTTCGCAAAAACATTCCATCGAGAGAACGGTAGATCGTAATTCTAGCAGTGGAAGACTACTGATCTAAATATTTAGTAATATATCGCCATCTTCTGGAGAAAAGGTGGAATTGTTTCACAAGAAAGAGGTGGAATTTCACAAGGTTTTATCAATTCCAGTTCTCTTTACTAATTCTGCTGTTCAACTGATCCTTAAATTATTACTCTAATGAATAGTTTGAGTTTATTTGTTGAGTGCAAATTGAGGTATTACAACATAGGCGTTATAGTGTTAATCGAGCTGCTTTATATTCGTTTGCAAAAAGCCAAGCTTGATGATTATATATCATAGAAATTATTATTTGTTGTCCTTCCCCTTTGTTTAGATTATTCCTGACTAGCCTGGATGCTTTACTTTCACTACCCACAATGATGTATGTGCACAGTTTGACAGTAGAAAGCTATTTTCAGGCCCATCTGCTGAAGACGGAAGCTTTCTCAGTGCTCATTTTCAGTCTGAGTTTAACATATGGGCTCACCAGCAGGATTTCAGGACATTACCAGTAGTTTAGAGCCAATCGTGTTCCAGTATGCAACTTTTACAAGTGTGATTTAGAGACTTGGAGCCTCTGCTGCACAGACACCAAGAAATGATTTCAGTGAAGCAGGAGAAATCCTGCATTAAGCAGTTTTTCAAATTTGATTGTAAATTCATAGAATCTAAATCTAAATGAACTCAGTACAATGAATAGATCTAATTTTGTAGAAGTTCCTAACCTGGTACTTTGTTAGTGGACAAAACATAATAAGAAGAGAACTTTGCACACATCTTTTTTGCAAGACAGGTGTGTAGGAGAGGGGTTAGCATATCCAAAAACTAAAAAAAAAAAACCTGCACATTGTCTAATTTGTAAAACATATATATTCACAATGTTTCTGTGCTAGATCTCCATCAGGCAGACAGTGTGCATGAGTCTCTTTGGAAGTGTTTTATATGTTCAAAGTGGATCATCAAACATAACATTTTGTCAAAATCAACAATACTCTAGTGGACCTGTTCTGCAAGTCTTGCATTTGGCTTCTCTTGTCCAGCTTGCAAACATGAATGCATACGCTTCAAGATGATTCCCTTTCATGACAAGGCTCAAATGAATATCTTGGATGGCGCACACTCCTGACAGTGTGAGTTCTGGGATTAAGTCGGAGTTTACAAGGCACAAAAATCAATGACTCCGGGTGGAAACAGGATGAGTCTCAGGAATCTAATATTTCAAACCTGTTCTAAATGGGAGTCAACCTCTACTCCCGTTTCTCCTGAGTAAAGTTTTCATAACTTCACTGGTCAGGAGCCACAAGTAACTTGCAAAAAGGTCATGACTGTAAGAAATATTTACCTGTGGCCCCTCTGCTAACTCATCCAACACAAAAAGGACGTCTTTTTTCCAGGTACCAATAGTTCCTTCTGCTAGCACGCCCTCTGAGGCCCCATGTCCTGTGTAGTCAAATCTGGAAAACATAAGAAGGCCATGATTATTAAAGTGTAAACCCATGGCAAGCCACAAAAGGCCACAGATGGTTATTTTTGGAGACATTATAAGTACAGTACATCAGTTAAATATTATTTAACATTAGGAATGAGCTTTGAGTGCTCAGTACAATGCAATCATGTGTTTTATATCCAGACACCTAAAAATAAGGATTCCAGACAATAAAGGTTTTAAAAGGTTTCGAGGCATTTTTAAGATAGTGAAACGATTCACTATTTTATCACTCAGTCATTTAACAGAAAATGCAGCAATCATTTTATTATACATGACTAACTGTTAGCCCTCACGTGTCACCAGCTGCTACTTTTGTGTTTTTATGAAATCCTTACGGCTTTTTTTAAATTATGAAATTACTGAACAAGAGCTCTTTGATATAAAATACCTACCTCAGACAAAAAGATTATGACGTGGTAACTCAGCCACCCTGAAAACGCATATGGTAACAAGACATTTTGTTCAAAAAACAAACAAAAAAACCCCCAAGAAACAAAAGAACTACTCCCTACGGGTAACTTCACAAAAATGAATTTTCTATGCACCGCTATGTAGAGGTATAAAGCTATTTGGAACAAAAACATTCAGCATATTAAACACAAACGCCACAAAATCTGATATTTAGTGTTAGCAGCGTGTTCTCCATATCTGTACAACAATTGCTGCACTAATAATTCCGTCTATTGGCCACAGACTTAAAAAAGACTACTTGTGATGACCTGATTTTGCAGATCTAGGCTACAGAAGCATCACTGTGGTTGTGTGGTGGTTGTTTGCATCTTGTCCACTGTTTTCTATTCTTGCAATCTTGTAACAAAATTGCTATGTGAGTAGAGCTAAATTGGATTAAATGCTGTGTGCAAAAGTTTATTGTCTTTGTTGACAGTAAATTGGTTTCTGGGTTTCAAAAGCTGAAAAGCAAGACTGGGGACATTCGGGAAGAGTGGGTATTTGATCTAATCTACTCAGCATTCACAATGTCTCTGGAGTGTTGGGATGACTTACCGGAGATATGAGTGTCCTAGTGACCTACAGAACTCTTCCAGTGCCTCAGCTTTCTGCCCATTCATGTTGGAGCCATAACCTGGGAGGAAAACCACACCTGGACTTTTCCCCTTCACTCTTCTGTATGCCAGCTTTGGAAGTTCTGGTCGTGAAGCATATTGAACTGTAGATTTGTGTCTCCTGTCCCCTGGTTGACACAGAATTATTAGTGCTGATATGTTTTAAAGGGCAGTACGTGTAACGTAAATGGGTGCATGTACAACAGACAGGCTAGTACACAGCTACAATAGATAAACTACTTAGCTGAATACAATGTCCCATCCCATTTTATAGGATAAAGCTTATCGGCGCAATTTAGGAAACAGCACATGGTTACTGGCGAGACACAGTGTGGACATGTTGGTCATATCGTTCAAACGCACACATAACTACCCAAATTTACACACTCTGGTGACGACAGTTGATGTCTAAATATTTTTAAATTGCGCAAAAAGCGAAAACACCGCACGTTTACATGCCCTAAATTTTCAGGACGACGCAGTCTGTGTGAGCCACACCCCCTTCTACGCCTTTAATTGCCTTTAAATGAAACAAAAAACTGTGTGAAATCAATTTGACACAAACTGAGACTTCGACCAACCTTCCAGGCGCTTTGTCGACAAAGCTGCGAAGCCTCCATTACTTAAAATATGTGAAAGTCCTCTGCGGCAGGACCTCAGCGCGACGGCTGCCATACTGCTCCACGACCACTGAGGAAATATCGCGAGAGTAGCGGCAGTAAGTCTCGTTCGCTGTGACTCGAGAGTTTGTGCTGCTCACTGGGTTGTAGTCCATTTACATTACACAACATACTGTACAGTACAGAGCAGTGGAGCAGTGCTCAAAGAAGTATTCAGATTCTATAGCAATACTTATTTAAAAAGCAATACTGCATTTAAAGTCTGCTTAAAAGTTACATGTTCCTAAGTATAAAAAACCAAAAAGTTATGTACAAAAATAGCTCTTATTGGTACACTATGACTTTATTGACTGAATAATATTGTTGCCTAAATGTGTATTTCACTGGTAGAGATGAATTTGGTGCTATGTTACTGTTGAGTAGTTTGATCTTAGTTAATAATATTTTACAAATTGACCATATGCCATGTAATATCACCTGCAAAGACAAAGTCATTACAGTTTCCAGACAAACTTGTGTAGCAAAAAGAGGCAGAAAATGGAAATCTAAATTTAAAAAAAAATTGAAAATTGTGCAGTAGCTACAAGCAGTTGTTTCACCGTGGCAGTGGTGTTTCTTGCTCTTGGCAATGATAACATATTTATGACATAAAATAAACATATTTTGCAGTGGTTTTCTTATTCATGCTTTGATCCAGAACCAACATATTGCCACGAAAGCCTGTGAAAAATGTTACATTGCATGGACATAGATGCTCTTCAATATATTGAGTGTTTTATGCTTACTGTGGACATGATTTGAATACTAGCAGTATTCACAGCCTTCGCTTAGCAGTAGCAGTCCACAGTGCAGAAATAGAGCAAAATGGCTTCTGTTAGTGTTACATTAAAAGGTTGTTTTGGTGTTTTAATGCATAAAGCTAATTTAAATGTTGCACTTTACTGAAGTGGAGCAAATTGTATGGTTTGATTATACTACTGGGCAGTTTAATTTCTAACCAGACATTTAATGAAATCTGTAGATCTGGAAAGTATTGGAATTTATAAAGAGCAAAAAGTGGAAAATGCTCATTAAGTGCAAACTGGCATTTATACTACATTAGTAAATATACCTTGCTACTTTATTTTGCAGTGACCTTTTTTTCCCTTTGTGCTTTGAATCAAAACCAATATGCTACAAACACAAACCTGTGGTGTAAGCACATTATTGGACACAGACGATCTTCAATATACTGAGTCTCTGTGCTTCATTTTTGACATGTTCTGGATAGTGACAACCTTCACTTAACTTATGAGAGTGAGTGTTATGATATATTAGCATGTACAGATAGTTTTAGTGTTGCAGTTTATTGAGGCAGAGACAATTTAATGATTTGATTCCATTGATAGGTTGCTTAATTTCTAACAAGGGAAGATATTTTCATCATATGATTTGATTGAAATATAGTGGGATATGAGTAGGAGAAACTAGTAAATAAACCATACTACGTTTAATGATATATGAACATGTTTTTTAAAAATATGTTTTGCTCCAAAATCATTATATTGCAACCAGAGGTCCACCAGACCGACCAGAGTGTGATTCTTTTAATATATTACAGTGTCAACATCTCAAGTGTAGATGTATACAAAGGTAGCAGAAAATGGAAAATGCATATAAAGTGCAAGGTCCTGTTTAAGTGTGATATTTACACCATGCGTATGGATTAAATCTGTAGCATATGAAATATAGTTCAATATATAAATGTATTTTATGGACATTTGTAGTAGTCACAGCCTTCACTAACAGTAACAATTTCACATTTACCAAAAAATACTGTGGCACTGAGGTATAATGAGGTGTAAATATCATTTTAATGTGGTAATTTACTGAGGTGGAGCTGATTTTAAGTATTATAACACAGTCGGGTAATTTAATATCTTATCAGGAAGGATGTTTACATCATATGCTTTGATTACATATGTACTATATGAAATATAGTGGAATATATAAGTAGCAGAAATTGGAAAATGCATTTAATGTACAGTAAATAAACCATGTTACATTTAATCATATAGGAAAATGGCATCTTTGAAAAATGTATGTTTTGATTCAAAAGCATTTTGCAACCAACAATTTGTGAATATAGATAGATAGATAGATAGATAGATAGATAGATAGATAGATAGATAGATAGATAGATAGATAGATAGATAGATAGATAGATAGATAGATAGATGTAGCAGAAACTGGAAAATGCATTTAAGTTGCAGTAGTTACAGTACAGTTGTAAATATACATTGTTGCTTTTTGTCACTAAAAATGTATATTTAGATCTGAAAACAACATATTCCAAACAAAAGTCTATGAAAACAAAATTAGTGGACAGAGGTACTCTTCAATATAGTACAGCTGAGTTTTTATACTTCATTTATTATTATATTCTTTTAACATTTTTTTTGTCTTCTTAAGGTATTCACAGCATTTGTTTGACAGTAATAAGACCGCACTGTACAAGTACAGTGATTGTACAATGTGGTTGTTTTGCTATATTGAGGTGTAAAGAACACAAATGTAGTGGGATGTATAAGTAGCAGAAAATAGAAAATGGACACAAAGTGCAAGCACCTCTTTACATTACACGAGTAAACATGCCATGCTAAATTCCCACCAGTACTTATGCACCTATTCACGTCTCTTTGCATGCATTTTATTTTCATCTAAATGCAAATCGAGGCGTCCATCCATGTGTGTGGGTGGCAGGCAGGCAGTGGCTAAGCTATGAGGAGCTCCCCGGTGGAAGAGGTGGCTGTTCTTCCTCTATATCAGCTTATTTTTTTTTCTTTTTGAAAAAAAGAAGGATGGCTTCGGGTCAGTAAAAGAGGCTAAAACCGGGCCACTTGACGGAGGCTGTGCTGAAAGCTGTAGGAGTTGCGGTGTGTTGGAGACTGTCATGTGAAGTGTCAGTTTGTAACATGACTCAGAGCGTCACAGGCGGAAGGTCACGGAGCAGCAGAACGGAACGGAAGCGGGAGTAAAGAGC
Source organism: Acanthochromis polyacanthus (assembly GCF_021347895.1). NCBI lineage: Eukaryota > Metazoa > Chordata > Actinopteri > Pomacentridae > Acanthochromis > Acanthochromis polyacanthus. The sequence continues at coordinate 18,928,456 of NC_067132.1, read as the reverse complement.
CGATCCGCCATTGTGGAATATGGTGAGGGATATTCCAGCAAGACACTAGTCACTTCCAGACTGACTGATAAACACCCTCGGTTCGGGCGGCAGGATCGGACACGTTTACTTGACGCCTTCTCCGGTTTGTAAACCGCCCGAAGCAGCGGCAGCGGCAGTAGATCGTCGTCAGGTTCTGACCACAGGCAGGGGAAGAAAAAAAACAAAAAAACACACACACACACACACACACCAAAAAAAGAAAGAAAAAACGCCGCCTTGTAACAGAGTGATTGGACAATCAGAGAGAGAGAGACGAGCCAGGAAAGCACCGAAGTGCAAAGAGAGAGAGAGGCAGGGGGAAGCCGTGGACAGTCTCACAAACAGCGATCAGTTTCGGCTCCTGGAGGATGTCTGCGACCACAGTCGATCAGGTATTGAAGCCCCGGTTGGTGTGAATTAGCGGCGGATTGAAAGTTTTGCCGACAACAGTTAGGATTGAAGTGGCTTCGGCGTGCCAGATCAAACAGGCTGCTAAAAGTGTTTGATATATGATAGCTATTAGCCGTAATGTAGGCCGACTGTACTGCCAAGCAACTCTAGTTGGAGCCGGTTGCCAATGCGGCACCGTTTTACCGGATGTCAGAGCGTTTTGACATCCAGTCAGTAGCACGAAGCGACCTGTAAAATGTTAGGATCCGGGCTCATAGCTCCACTACTGCCCGCTTGTTGTTTCTTCTCCGTGTAGCATACAGCCTGCTCTGTCAGTGTGTTTCTTGTCGTGATCTGATAACAGTCTCATCTCTTTTCCCTACCCATTATTCCAGAGACCTAAAGGACAAGGAAATAAAGGTAAGGCAACTGTAAATGGCACACAAGTCATCTTTTTTTTTTGTTTGTTGTTGGGGGAGATTATGTCCTGTGTGGCATTGCAGGCTGTTTTATGATTTTAAATTAGCCCAACTGTAGCCTAAACTGCCCCTCGTCTGTGTTAGCATTGTTGTTGACTTGAGCCACTATGACCAGCGTGTATTCCAGTAAATGTGGTTGTTCAATGTCCTGTCTTTCCATCCTCAGTGCAAAACGGATCAATGCATCAAAAGGATGGAGTGAATGATGATGATTTTGAGCCTTACCTAAGCGGCCAGACAAATCAGGTAACATTCTATACTATACCATAATAAAATGTGTCCTGATTGACAGTGTCACCTTGTATTTGTGGCTTGTTAACTTACATTATGGGCAAACTAGTTTCACATTTTAGGTGTAGTATAGTCACTCCATTTTGATTGTCTGGGTAGAGTCCCAGTCATCCAGCTCATATTGATGCTTAGAGTTTCAGTAAAAAAGCACCTGGACTTCTCTTTTTGGTTCTTGTTTCACCTCTCATTCAGGAGGCTTCTTCAATTCAGAAACAACTTGGATTCCCAGTTCCTTATTTCTGAAGCTCTTAGGATTTGCATTTTGATTTATTTTTTTTGCACCTAATCTGACTGACCACATATAGATGTTGGGTACAAGCAACTGGCTGCACATTAAAAACAGCTTTCTCCTTCCCTTCCCTATCCTTGTGCTACCATTTTCAAAAAATACCATCTCGATAGGAAACAACAACAACTATGTCTTGACTAGCAACCTTTATCTAGTTTTTCCAAGAATTTTGATTGTGCAGTACAGCAACCCTGCTCTGTTTTTCAGTGAATTGTCCATTTTAATGACAGTGCTCACTTTCCTGTGTGCAAATGTTCCACCAGAACAATTCCCCTTCTGGCTTAGTTTGCAGAAGCACTGTTGCAGCAGCCTAAGACGAATGTGATTATTTCAAAGAAATACAAACAAGCCAGAGCCTTTTATTTACCATATGCCTGAGTAACAATAAGGTGCAATCTCAATGTGAAACTATTTTGTAACTCAAGGTGACATTTGCTCCTGTAACTCAACACACACAATTTATCTTCAGTGTTCTTAATTTAAAATGGTTTTGTTTGCTTATTTTTTATCTGCAGTGCCTGTCATTCTGTCTAATACATGTCTGTTTTTGTGCCACACAGAGTAACAGCTATCCACCAATGTCTGACCCCTACATGCCCAGCTACTATGCTCCATCCATTGGTTTTCCTTACTCTCTGGGAGAGGCTGCTTGGTCCACAGCAGGAGACCCACCTATGCCCTACCTGACTACCTATGGACAGATGAGCAATGGCGAGCCGCACTTCATCCCCGATGGTGTTTTCAGCCAGCCAGGCGCCCTGGGAAACACCCCACCCTTCCTTGGCCAGCATGGCTTCAACTTCTTTCCTGGTAATGCAGACTTTTCCACCTGGGGTACCAGTGTCTCTCAGGGTCAGTCCACACAGAGCTCTGTCTACAGTAACAGCTACGGCTACGCTCACAGCTCGCTGGGTCGGGCCATCACGGACGGACAAGCAGGCTTTGGAAGTGACACCCAACTCAGTAAGGTCCCGGTGCTGAGCAGCATTGAGCAGGGTATGACGGGGCTTAAACTGGGTACAGACATGGTGGCAGCTGTCACTAAAACCGTGGGCTCACCCTTAGGAGGCACAGCAGGTATGAGCAGCATGGCAGCCAATAACCTCCCTCCGTCTGTCAGCTCGTCCGCACCTAAACCTGCCTCCTGGGCAGCCATTGCCAAGAAGCCGGCCAAGCCACAGCCCAAGGTCAAACCCAAAGCCAACATGGGGATGGGGGGAGGCGCCACCATTCCCCCACCACCCATAAAGCACAATATGAACATTGGTACTTGGGACGATAAGGGCTCTCTGAACAAGCCCCCCTTAGCTCAGACTATGATGCCCCCCCAGCCTCTGGTGCAGCAGCCTCTCCTCGCTCAGCCCCAGCCCTTACTGCAGAACCCTTTACCCCCTCAGCCTCAACACCAGCCCCAGCACCAACACCAGCCCTTCCAACTACAGTCTCTCCAGTCCCCCCAACACCCCCAGCCTCTGCCCCCTGGCCCTCCACACATGCACCTCTCATCCCAACCTGGTCCCCTCATCCCCTTCATCAGCAACAACCCCAGCAGCCTGGACCACCCCCAAACCGCTGGGTGGCTCCAAGGAACCGCGGTGAGGGCTTTGGTCTGGGTGGTGGAGTCCCGCTGAGTGCCTCCCCCTGCTCTGGTGAAGTGCATCCAGTGCTGGAGAAACTCCGTGCCCTCAACAACTACAACCCCAAAGACTTTGACTGGAACTTGAAAAACGGACGTGTTTTCATTATCAAGAGCTATTCAGAAGATGACATCCACCGCTCAATCAAGTACTCTATCTGGTGCAGTACAGAACATGGCAACAAGCGCCTGGATGGCGCTTATCGCTCAATGGGCAACAAGGGGCCCCTGTACCTGTTGTTCAGCGTCAATGGCAGTGGGCACTTTTGTGGCGTGGCTGAGATGCGCTCACCGGTGGACTACAATGCCTATGCAGGCGTCTGGTCTCAGGACAAGTGGAAGGGCAAGTTTGAGGTGAAGTGGGTTTCATCAAAGACGTGCCCAACAACCAGCTGCGTCACATCCGGCTGGAAAACAATGACAACAAGCCAGTGACCAACTCCAGGGACACTCAGGAAGTGCCTCTGGAGAAGGCCAAACAAGTGCTTAAAGTTATCGCCACTTACAAGCATACCACCTCAATCTTTGATGACTTTGCACATTATGAGAAACGTCAGGAAGAGGAGGAGGCTCTGAGGAAGGTGAGATAAATACACATAAAGAGCCCTGTCCTCGGTAAACAGCTTGTTTGTATGCATGAGACAGTTTAGTTTAGTTACTCTTTAATTCAAAGGGAGGCTAACTTTCATTGAGTCACTGCTGCGGGCTGTTGTCAGACTGTTATCAGCTGATCTTGTTCCACCTGCTCTGAGGTTGTAACATCCTGTGGCTGAGTGAACAGTCTGCCGTAAATGGAAGTTCCCAGAGGCCTGTCAGCAGATTGACAGGCCACCATTACTCATAAGCAGGTTCAGGAAACCCTGATTCCTCATCAGCCATCTTATGCTGTTGAGATTGCGATGATCTGCCCAAGTGGAGTTAGATGCATGGAGGCTTCCTGAAATAGTCCACATTCCTGGCATTCCTTCTTTCAGACAAAGGCAGATGTAAGCTCTGATCTCCCTTTGAACACCAAGCCTCTCTGCTCTCCACAGGCTCCTCATGCTTTATTAGCCTTTAACAACATAAGCCCTCGGCCTACAAAGTGGCTGCAACGTGCCTCAGCACAGTTGGCACAGTTTGCCTCGGATGTTCTAAAGTGTTGATTTTTACAATGTTTCCCAGTGAACTACATGCTTAAAATGCATGATTACATTTGTTTGTGCGCATAGTTCTAAAAAAAGCACACACAGTGCTCATGGGGGAAGCTAAACTATGTTGCAGTGGTAATAACAGTGGTGTACCACAAATGGTAGTCTAGTCAGGGATTCTACTGCTGTGGAAAAACAGCAGCTAAAGAGCAAACAACATGCTATCGCTGATAGCATTCTGCTGCATCCATTCTTAGATTCACCAGTATGCTAATCTAATTGCATCTAGAAAACCCCCATGACCTGCTCCCTCCTTTTCTCCCACTCCCCCACTGCTGGTGCTCCATTGATGCTGTATTGACTCCTCGCTGCTGACCTTGTTAATATGCAGTGGGTTACTTTCTCATAAATATTTCAAGTCAATGTTTTCAGCCTTCTGAAAACAACCTGTCAGTAGAAAGCCAGTTTCATCCTGCGTGGTGCAGGCGTTGTGCTGTGCTGCTTTTGTAGCCCTGACCTCCTACATGACAGGATCGGCCCGGCTGAGGCCTCACCCTCGTTCGTCTGACAAGGTTAATTGTTGTCTATTGTTTGGCCTCTCCTTTCCGAACTTTGAGAGGTGTCAAACCAGACCAGCTACCTGCACAGTAACACCTCCCCATAGAGCTTTATTTTAAACGATAACTTTACATCCAAATGTTTATAAGCATAACTAATTTGCTTATTAAAACATAGAGGATTGCTTTCTCCTTCCTTTGGATATACGGTGATGAGGAAGCTTTTGGCATGTTAGGACGAATTCCACTCTCCATATATGGTGTATAACGATTTAGGTTGAATTTTGCACCAGGAAATTGGAATGCATATCAACACAGGTGGTTGATTTCAATAGAAAAGGTGTCAGGTTTCATTTGACCTCAAGTCGTTTACATTGACATGACCCCTATCCTTGTAGAGGTAGAAGGTCAGGCATAAACTGAATTTTGGAAGGCTTCTATCCTGAGAGCGGCAGCCCTACTGGGGATAGAGTTACTCTGGGGGCCTGGGTCTCAGTGGTTTTCCCACAGCGCTGACACGGACACCCTCAAAGAGGACACTGTTCCAGTTGAAAAACGGGCAAAAGAGTCGGCCCAAAAGCCGAGTCATTGAAGTTTCTGAAGATCTGTGGGCTATTTGTCTTTATTCCTCCTGGATTTTTTTCCTGTACGTTGTGTCTTCAACTGACAGCTCACAGTACCCCTCTTTTTGTAATCCACGACACACCTTTGAATATTTGGTGTCTGAGGTGTGCTGTGATTACTCATGTTGTGTAGACTGTCCTGCTTTATCCAGGACTAAGTGAGACTTATTACTACAAGCTGCATGTAGTGGCTGCAGTCTCATGCTAGTGTAAACATAGCTGAATATTTGTTTAGTGCATTCCTCAGGTCTTCTGAACTCATTTTCTCTCTGTTTATCTTACAGAGATATTCTCTCGCTTGCTGTTTCACTTACTTTAACACTAAAATAGCAGAGAGAGGTGTCCTTATTGTTGCAACTGATTAGTTTTCTAACTAGTGTCTTGTTAAATTAACCTAACAACTATAAATCTGCCCAAAAAAAAAAGATTTGCGGCTCTCATCTTAGTGTTTTCCATCCAAGCAGGGCAGAGGAAAGGTTAATGAAGGCATTTTTTCTATAAATAATTAACCATAATTTTCATCTTTGCAGAACTGTTTGTGATGTGTTTATGGAATACACAGTTTAAGACAATGTGCAAAGCTTGATTTTGGCTACAAACAGGTTTGGAAAGCAGCCTTTTCTATACAAATTGTCATATTATTTATACAGGTGTTTGCAAAGTGAAACAACGCATGCTTGGGGATATATTTGTGGTTTTTAGATTTAAAAGAGAGACAGCTGTTTTAAAATGCCCAAACTAATTTATGTTTACATGGAGTTTACTTTCATCAGCACATTTATGTTGTTAATTTTCTTTGGTACCTTATTATGTTCACACTCCCTTGATAAATAGGAGAGATGAAAGAAATTCTTACAAACAGTCAAGCAGTTTACAGAAGGAGAAAAGGATTTCCCAGTTAACTGAGATCAATTTATTGCCAAAAAAAAAAAAAAAAAGTGGTCCAATTGAATATTTGTCTTGTATAACTTAAAGAACATGTACTAGTGCGCATATGGAGGTAATATTTAGGTTTGCTGACTCATACAAAGAGAAAGGCATTCATTTGATACATCCCTTTTAAGAGCTAAAATCAATATTGGTTGTTTCATGAATGGGTCTTTTATCATCTCTGACACACTGGTGTAATCAGGAGTCTCTCAATGGACCTTTAGCACTCAGAGTTCAAGTGTTACATCGAAGATATCATATTAGTCAGTGGCTCCAGAATTCTTTGCTGTATCATTCCCGACTTCACTGCACAGTGGAAGCATCTGCTGACTGTATAGAAGGCATTTATTTTAATACACATTTATCCCATGAATGCAGACGAGCAGAGCAGATCTGATGTTGCACTTTTAGCTGCTATTTATGGTTGTTTTACTTCTGGTACAATCCACTGATATCTCCTTCTGTTTTTTTTTTCCTTCTCTGCTAGGAGCGCAAGTAGAAAATAAACAGTAACCTTCAAGCAAGCTCTCTGCTAGAACTGCAACACTAATGATGTAGGACCTTAAATAAAATTTGCCTAACACAAGGAGGAAGGTTCTCGCAATCTTTCCGCTGAAGACGACAATGTATCTGAACACTTGAACATGACAATAGATGGACTCATCTGTATCCGTTGACTGGTGCATCAAACCCCGTGTTCCTGTCTCACGAGAAAAAGAGCGTAACCAACTTTGAAAAACTCTGTCTTTAAAAGCACTTTCAGTCCTCCTAAACGGCCTCTACCAATACCCTTAACTCTTCTTCTTCTTCTTTGATTTTGTTTGTGAGCAACTAACTGACTAACCAGAGTAGTCAGAAGATTTCACTGAGCTTATTTGTAATTTTTTTAATGCCTCAAATGAAACGTTTGGGATATTGGTGAGCGTCATCAGGCCCCCGAAGAGAATTAAACATGATCTGTGTGAATTAATCTTGTACTTGAATCTGTATGCAGCCGTCTGATCCTCCTCAGACAGAGGCTGTGGGTGATTGACACGTGGGGGATGAAATAATTGGGAAGCAGCCACAATCATGCCAATCATAGGATGTATCCTCCCTCTAGCCTGGTCCCTTCCTTTCTGCATCTGTTTCTGTGTACCAAAAGATTACAATTATGCAGCAGGCTGGCAAGCGCCGGCTAATGCACATCTTTGTTTTTGTTTTGTTTTCTTTCTCTCTTGTGATTCTGTCATTCTGAAGTGCATTTGTCTGAGGAGAAACCTGCTGCTCTGGTAGAACTAGCGGAGGCCTCCTGTGGCCCCGCGGGTGACTGTCTTTGCCCTGATGTTGATGTAGTCTACCGTACCTCAGGCTCAATCAGACTGTCTGTCCTCAACAACTCTTAGCACTTTTGGGAGAACCTCCACATCAACCCCGACTGCTCGACTTGACCGAGATTCCCCAAAAAGGCAGGACATCAACTGCAAGGATGTGACAGTTTTCTCCTCTAGGTAACTCACTAGCTAAATAAAAATTACTCATGTTTAGCGCAAACTCTGCTTTTGTGTCGTTTGTCTCACAATGAGAGTTTAACCTTTATGATGTGTGTGTTACTAGCAGGTGTTAAATGGAATCAGGGATGAGAAAAGCTTCTGCACCAGAAGCACATCTCTTTTTGAAATTGCATTGTATGTGCCTCCATATTAAATACAGCAGCGGGAACATACTTTAAAGTGCAGCGATGCCAAGAGAGCGGCCATATAATTAAAATAACAAAGGTGTATGGTTATTAAAGCTGAAGAGGACACAACATCAGGATGTCTGGCATGTGGGAAACTTAACATTACAAAACAATCGCAGGACATAACATTTGAAACGCTTTTACCTGGGTTAAGTGCAATTTAAAACTATGATAAGACAATAGACCAATAAAATTAACCCTTTAGTACAGATTGAACCCATTTCCAGCCTTTTTGGACTCTGTATAAAGAAAATCAATGTGTTGCAGCTCCTTGTCATGGTTCAGACCACTTTAAACATCTCATCAGGTTCCATTTGAATAACTGTTCAAATATTTTTCCCCAACACAAAAACAGATCTTAAAAAGTCCAAAAACACAAATACAGAATTGTACATCCAAAATTAGTCTTTTTCTGTCGCCCTGTCACTTATGAGACTCCACTGGATTAAACTAACTGTATGTAAAGTAGCAGCTCCAACAGTAAAATGACACATACTGATGTTGTGTCAGTCATGGGCGAAACTACACATTGGGGAGTATATTTGGTAATTTTATCTTATATTTCTCTGTTTTAATTCACATTTCAATGCAGGTCTTTTAATTGTAATCGAAGTATTTTTACATCGCGAAGGTCCACAGAGCTTCTTCCACCACTGCATGCAGAGCACCTTTCCTGCCAACACTACACCTTTGAAGTGAGTTCAGAGACACAAACATTGAACTCTCAGTTACAGGAATAAGCTTGTCTGGTCTGATGAGTCTCAGTTTCGGCTTCACAAACATGTTGGACAGGCTGGGCTGCAAGAAATGAGGAAATGCGTTCATTATGCACCAGCCAATGGGGGGCACCTTGATGTTATAATGTAAGGATGGATTAAAACTAGTTTGGGAAACATTCATGTAAAAATGATGTTTATCACCTGATATCAGTTCCATTTCACATCTCTGGGATGAACTCAAGACAGCATCATGTATGAGATGGAGTTGTAGAAGAAGTACTCAGATCTTTCAGTTGAAAGTGGAAGTACTGCACCAAAGAAAGATTCTGTTACAAGTAAAAGTTCAACAGATATAAGGAAGTATAAGTATTAACATCAAAACATAAAGTACTAAAGTCCTCATTATCCCAAATAATTATTATTAAACTGTGCATGATGCATTAATGTATATTATATATCACTTTAATGCCTGCAGTGCTGTCTTAACCTACAATACTTCATCATTTAGGTTTTTCGTTCTATTTTTGATTTATTAATGTTAATTTACCAAAGATAACCAAAAACTAGCGTTTAGGAAATGAAGTGGGAGTAAAACACACCAATTATGAATAGTAAAGACAAAGTATAAAGCAGAAATTTTAAGCACATTATAGGTACTTTAAAGCATTCCAAAAAGTACAGATTTTAGTAACATAGTCTTTTTTTACTTTTAATTACTATTAAAAACACAAACTGTGATCCGAACATAAATAAGTGCCCTTACTACCCAGTTCAGCAGCCATTTAGTTCCACAGTGACTGAGAGACATGGAAATAAAACAGAAGTACCAGAGACAACTTAATCTGATGGGATTTTTTCACGTGCAATATTTAGAAACAGACAATAAGCAGTTTCCATTCAATTTACCTTTCGAATACATACAGAACCTGAACATAACCTCTAAATACTGTTTGGACTTTTGACAAAAAGATTCATCACACTGAGTAGCAGCTGTTAAAAGTAAAGGTAGTCATAAATGATTATGCAAAAATATATGGGAACTAAAAGGGTTTTTTGGACATAGAATATGCCTAACGTTAATAAGAAATATCTGTGATTACAGAACACTTCTTACTTGCTGATTTTAGCCTTCAAATGTGTCAAGAGAGTACAAAGGATTTTAAGCGTGACTCAGAATGTTGGCAGATGACAGGTTTTGGCCGAAATAAAGCTTTAGTCTGAAACTGAACTGAGACTCAATTAAACCTTCATCACACAGTCGATATCAGACAGAACAGGTCGTTTCTTTACTATCTGCAATGATGAAGTAAGTTTAGACTTTTAAAAGACATAATAATGACCAAATGAATGCATGTAACAAAGGTTTATTTGGGACATAAAAGGACCATGTTTCTGGTACAGCCTCCTGCTATTATGAACACTGAGCGTGCAGACATAAGGTGTTTCTGTGCATGTTACATTAAATTGCAAAAATAAACTCATCACTTTAATCCTAACTGTGGCTGTAGAAGAGCACGAAACAAATGCCATATAATAAGTGATTTTACATGTTTTCTATCATGCTAATCAGATCAGAAATGTCTAGAAAACTTTTTGATCAACAATCTCAGCACACGTTTTATTCCAGTCAGAAATAATAACTGTCCATTTCAGTGTCTGTCCACTAGAGTGCGCATCATATTCATGTTTCTTTCAAACGCCCTCCGCTCTGCTCCCAAGACACACTACAAAGCTTTCCTGTAAGCAGAAAGCCCTCTTTCTTCTCAAGCCCTCCAACTCCTACAGACACCAATTTATACCAGGATGAGAGCACTTGTTTGTGCTTCCACAGCTTTTGGAGGCCAATAATGCCTGCTCGCCAAGCTGTGCAGTGAGAGGTGGGAAAGGAGGGGAGAAGAGGATGTACAGCGGGGAGTGAGAAAAATCCCCCTTTATGTTGTCAAGGAGCAAAAAAAAAAGGCTGTAATTATAACATTGGAGGCTCTGGATTGCAACTTTCTCCTCTGTGTGTTAATTTTGTGCATCCATTAGGTTTTCGCAGGCAGCTTTTGAAAAGAACACCCTCTTCCTGCTTCCATTGTCTGCGAACACAACAGACAAACTAAGCAGGAAACTCGCTATTTATTCGCCTCACATGCCCTGACAATTGCTAGTTGTGTGTGATGGCGTTGAAGATGCGCAAATTCTCAAATATGCAAAACACTGATATTTAATTAGAGACCTCTGATGTGATGTTGATTTCCTGCCTCGTTCCTCGAACTGATGAAAAGTGCAGCAAATAATCATGTACTCTCTTTGTTCTGCTGCATGAGTAGAGCACACTGCTGTAGCTTTTAAAGCATTAGAATTAAACAGGGAAAACGTATGCACAGCACTCCTCTTTTCAGTCAGTTTTAATGGCTTGTCATGTTGTTCTTCCCATTTAGGAATCAAAGTAACCGGTTAATGACTTTTAATGTCGCCATGCAGTTAATTTGCCCCCTATCCACAGTGGTCAAAGATGTTCCAAGAAAGTGCCAAGCAAACTTTTTTTCTTTTCTTCAAACCATCAAAATGTCTTCTGGAGAGAGATTCTGTTGAGTGAAGATGAGAGAGAAGAAGCATCTCTTGCCTTAGTGAGCTGAAAATGCCTTTGAAGTTTCAGTCACACTGAAGACTCATCAACACATGGCTCAAGGCAAGGTTAGGGCAAGTCTCAGGGTTGGCACTTCCTCGATGTTTGAAGGTTTTCACACTCTGGGCCATGGCATGTCACTCAATAAGTCCTCACAGACATTAGGTCCTATTGATGACTATGTTAACTGACACGCGGCTGATCAGAGGAACTGGAAAATTATTCTGTATAATGTGTTTTGATGCTACCAGCGAAAGGTGGGATAATGTATGTGCATTAACAATGATAACTGTCAGCTGAGTCCTACATTCAAAGCCATATCCAAGTTTCAAGGTGTTCTCAGCAAGCCACGTAAAGTGATCAGCAGAGTTTTAGTTCCCATTTGAAAAAGTGGGGTTTTGACTGACAGTGATGTCTAAGTATCCTCCATGCCCTTTTCCCAAGGGTGTCTCTGTTGCCAGGGTTATATCATTATCTGCTCACTGAAAGTAGAGGCTGAAGCATTTGCCGAACACAATGATATGATGTAGATCTCGGCTGAAAAGACCTTTATTGTTCTGCACACAATGACACAGAAATGAGTGATTCTGAATCTATTATCTTCTCAATATTTTTTGTAATCCTGTTAATGCAGGTGTTGAATAGGGCAAATAATTATCAAGGAAATTACATTTGATTGAATGGATCTATTGTTTATTTGGGATCCCATTCGATGGTATTTTTGTTAGAATTATGTTGGCAGTTACAGTAAAGGTTCAAAGAGAAGGAACACAGTTGCATTTTGGTGTGAGTGCTATTATGTCTGATGCCCACAGGGAGGCACTATCATAAAGAGGGAACGGACTTAAAACTACTTCTACAAAGCTCAACTTTCAGGATTATTATGTGAGCCTCATCCTTTAAAGACATCCAATAAAGGGTTTCGGTCAAAGCTCCTTTTCATTTATGTTTGGTTTTTCCCAAACACATGATGTATGTCATGAGCTGCAACAAGAAAAAGACTTTTCTGATAGACAGCATATAAATAAAAGTACACATAACATTAAAAATTACTGCATTTCATTAGATGAACTTGTTCCAGTGCCCTGATATTGTGTATGCTGGCTCAGTGTCACAGCTTACTAGAATACTGGAATGGAACTGAGCCACGGTTAATGAATTAGTTTCACGTGTGCTATTCCTGCTTAACAAGTCCAAAATGTCTGGGAATGAAAAGAAATCATTAGGAATCTTGAGCCAGGCTGACTGGACACTTGAAGCCTGGTAGTGCATGTACAATGAGAGGGGTCTTTCAGTGGTGTACGGGGCATCTATATGTACAGCAGCTAAGCTTTTGAAATGAAATACATTTGTGTATTCATATATTCTGGATTTCTGAAAAAGGATGAGGTGAGGTTATATATGGAATTTAAGAATTTCTAGCCATGTAAGCTGAACTTGTTATGGAAAAAAACACATTAGACATAGATATTTTTACACTGAACATGCCTTCAGAGGTCAAGAGAACTTTTTATTTTTACTTCAATAGCACTCAACTATTTAAGTTTGTAATATCCAAAATTCCTCATTGCATGAGCATCATACTTTTACAGAACTCCATTGATTTATTATTCTGGTTATTGTCCTTCCAAGAAATATTATAATGATTCCTTATTATCAGAATGTCCCAAAAACTCTCTGAAGAGCCACAAACTAATAAAAAATGCAGGCAACTGTAAGTATCTGACAGAGGTCATATTTTTCCGATATGAGCTTCTCTTCAGTGGCTCCCTGTAAAATCGATAATAAAATTTAAAATCCCTCTAACTTACAAAGCTCTGAATGACCAGACTCCATCATATCTTTAAGGAACGTCTTGTACATATTGTCCCAAACAGAGCATTTCATTCACTCCCAGGCTTACTTGTGGTTCCAGGAGTTTCCAAAAGCAAAGCAGGAGCAGAGCCTTGCAGTTATCAGCTCCTCTGCTGTGAATCAGCTCCCAGTTTGGGTCTGGAAGGCAGACTCCCTCTCTACTTTTAAGATTAGGTTTAAAACTTTCCTTTCAATACATCTTATAAATAGGGGTACCTTCAAGTGATTCTGAACCATCCCTTAGTTATGCTGCTGTAGGCCTCGGCTGTTTGGGGACCTCCCATGATGCACTTAGCACCTCTCCCCGACTGTCCTCTCTCTTTCTTCCATATAGCAATATTATGTGTAACTAACTTTGTGTAGTTTGTGTTTGTCCTCTTCTGCAGGTGTCTGTGGGCTGCAGCGCTCCACATTTTTTAACTGCAGTTTTCTGCCTCACTGACCTCCACACAGTTTATTTTTTCTTATGTCTTGTTTCTCTGCTCTCCTTTTCTCTTTCTTGTTTTACCGTGACCCAAACCAGAGCCTGATCCTGGTTCTGTTCAAGGTTTCTTCCGGTTAAAGGATTTGTTTTTTGTTTCCATGTTCACCAAAGAGCTGCTCAAAGGGGAATCTTTGGTTTCTCTCCATGATTTTATATTGTAAGGTCTTCACCTTAATATGTGAAGTGCCTTGACATAACTCATTTTGTGGATTGGCACTGTCAATTAAAACTGAACTGAGTTGAAATTGGTTCAATAAGTTGAAAGACGCATGAGGAGACACATTGGAACCAAGCAAAAGAACGATGAAAACTGAAAGCAACGCAAACTGACTTTCGTTTCTAGCAATGAACCGACTCACAGAACCTGCTTTCAAATGTGAAATTTTAAGTCTCAAGACCGGGTTGCACAATGGCATAGTGGTTAGCACTGTCGCCTTGCAGCTAGAAGATCCCCTGTTTGCATCCCAGTCTCCCTGCATGGAGTTTGCAAGTTCTCCCTGTGCATGCATGGGTTTTCTCCCAACAGTCCAAAAATATCCTGAGGCTAATTGATCATTCTAAGGTGTGAATGTGAGTGTGATTGTTTTTCTGTATATGTAGCTCTGCGACACACTTGGAGACCTGTCCAGGGTGTCACCTGCCTTCGTCCCAAGTCAGCTGGGATAGGCTCCAGCCCCCGGTGACCCTAATGAGGATTGAGCGATGTACAGATAACGGATAATGTTCTCAAACAGAAACACATGCACGTATTGCTACCTCATCTGACTGCTGCATTTATATTGCAGTGAGAACATGGCCACTTAAATAACAAATGCCAGACTTCCTGTGCTGCTACTAGATGTTCATTAAAAAGTTTTCTTACAACATTCACATTTTCAAACATGTCTAATATGATAACTCACAGTAATGACTCACCTTAATGCTAATATATCGTTCTGCAATGCAGTAATGCAAAAGTATATTTACAAATGTATGACATACAGTAAAAATAAACATCCGAAATATTTCGTTATACCACTGTAATTGTTTCTTTCTTTAAAGGATGAAGTATTTCTGCCAAAACCACACACAATTTAATTTAACCAGGTAGCATCTATACATATCTGTAACAGGTATGATATTACTTTCTCATAGTGCTCATTTCTCGATAGACATATATGCTTTAGGAGACACGGCTTCACTCTGTCAACAGCAGTGGTAAAGAAGGTATTTACATGTGTACATTTATGCAAATAACCCTGAAAATATCACTATAATATCTTCCAGAGCCACAGGAGACATTATTCCTTTGTTGCCCTTTTGGAAAAGTTCAACCTGAGCTCTTAGAGTAACAGACTAATTCATTTTCTCTCTCTGCAACAAGAGTCTTGTTAATATTATAGCTTCACTATAGTATGAATGTTTGATACTATAGTAGAAGATGATGCATTTCACAGCATTTTTAATTATACTAGGGGGATTTATTTTTTTTAAATTACAGCAAGCACGGGTTAGAACTGACATTACATGTGACTGTGGTTAAGGACAAAATGTACATATATATATATATTTAAAAACACAATACTTTAAGTCTCAAGGCAACTGCTCACCTCCCGAGTTCTTTATATTCAACTGATTTATGAAGCAATTCAGACATCACTATGAATAATGCAGTGTGTGTTCGTCAGCATTCTGTAAGAGCACTCTTCACAACTTTGTGTTTGTTGGACAAATGAAATGTTTATGTAATGCATACAGGCAGCTTTCAAGCAACAGGGAATAATTCAAGGCCATTAATCTGTTGAAATGTTTCCCAGCAACAATCAGAACTATCACATTCAACGTTAATGCAGCTCCTTGGTAAGAAAAACATTTTCCTTGTGTATCCATAATATAAGTGGAGCTGTGAAAAGGCTTCAGTGTAAAAAAAAAAGTAGTACTTAAAATGTAAAATGTATAAATAATTGTGCTTTATGACGATTGGTATTTTAACTACATGCGGCTAAACACAAAAACCACAGAAGGGCAAACACAAGGAGTCTTATTTATTCCAAAGGTCTCTTATCTGACATTATCTGTACATATGTGAATTGCATTTATTATACATAAGTTCATACTCACTGTTTCTTTCTGCTCTAGGTTTCAGGTTATTGTCAATACACTCTTTAATTATGGACAAGTGAAAGCAGCAGGAGAGAAAAAAAGAGCAAAAGTAATAAGGACACTGGGGGCTGCTGCTAGAGTTTTTATGCACCAATATCTTTTCTGTATGTTTATTCTGCTTCCCTGCTGTTTCAGAACGCTTGGCCATACCAGCACCAGGCCTCATAAACACGAATCTATGGAGCAGATGAGTGAAATATACGAACTGAAGGAATGAGAGAAAGCACTGCATCCAAATACTTCATAACTGGACTACGCTCAGCGCTGTGCACATGATGACTGGAGACACTCGAGCTGTGGGCAGGCTGCTTATTGAATTCAAAGGTTGGAATATGTCCTGTGCTTGGACAGTGTGTTCAAACCCAGGTTTTGCATCACAGGGGGTAGCACAGAATGGAAAGGTCTGAAATGTAATGCATTTGAAATGAAATGAAAAGGTGCCAAGGAATGAAATATGGCATGCTGGCTGCTGAAGCCTGGAGTCTGGGAGTCGGGACTCTATACTCGGCCGTATATATGCTGTGTATACGTGTGCGAGGGAGAGTCTCAGTGCGCGCTGTTGTGCAAGCGCAGGTTGAGTGTGTAATGTGATGCAGGCTGCCTTTGCTCCTGTGACTTCTTCTTCCGCCCTCCTGTTCAGGCCTGATGGAGATTAAGGGCCATTAAAAGCTCTCTGCTTCATGTGCAGTTTCTATTGATCACATCGACTCAAACCACTGTAGCCAATGATCCGATTACAAGTGTTGTACCCCATCCGTACCCCCTCCATCTCCTCTCCTCCTCCCTCTCGTCTTCCTCTCGCCCACCTTTCCACGGTTTATCGTTCTCGGTGGGGGTTGCTCTGCCTCTGCTGATGTCAGCATCGGGGCATGCCCAGAAGGCCCCGAGGCCCCCCAGGCAGCCCTCTGAATATCTGCTGGCGTGTCTGTCTGTATTTTGTCTTCTGGCCTCTGTGACCACTCGTGCATCTTCACCCATTCCGTTTCCTCTCACCGTCTCCAGCAACGGCAGCATTATGATGAACCTTATTCCCACATGAAGGAGATGGATTTGCCCAAGAGCTAAAATGAGCTGAGACAGTGTGAGAGGCATCAACTCAAACACTCCTGACCCCACCCTCACCCACATCACCCCTCCCATTGCTTGCATGGTCAAACAGCCCTGGGGGAGCTCGCTGCGAGACCACTCTGGTTATTAGCACTGACAGGGGCTCACGGAAATCGTCTTAGTTTGTACTGTACAGGAAGTGTCCCACTATGCTGCTAATTCAGGGGGATTCCCACACAGCCAAATGCCTTCTTCCTCTCAGAAACCCCTCATCTTAGAGCTGTCTGGCACTTTGAGGAAAGATTGTAAGGTATTTTCAACTGCACTCTCCCTGTGAGCAGCTATGTTGGCCAGTGAGTCCACCACTTTGTCCAGAAATATCCCAGCAGTTATTGGATTGAATTCTATTTGTGCAGATATTCATGGTGCTCAGGAGATGAATCTTTAAGACTGGTGATCCTTAGACATTTAGCAACATCAGCAGGTTATATTCCCACTTCATTTCATAAATATATCTTGATGGACTTCCATCAAATTTTGTGCAGATATTAACAACACCCTTATGTTGCATCCAAATGAATCTGTCGATCTAACTTCTCCTCTGGTGCTGCCTACTTAATCAAAAATATGAATTTTGAGACAGAAACCCACTAAACTAATGTAATGTGCTTAGTATTAATTAGCAAATACTAGCCTGTTAACACCAAACTAGGATGATGAACCTGGTAAAAATTAACCTGCTAGCCATAAGGATGCATGTTAGTATGCTAACATTAGCATTTATTTTTAAACCACAGTACAGCCTCAGAGCTGCTGTCATTCACCGCAATACAGAGATTTTGAATGGCATTAAATGCAAAGAAAAGTTGTAAAAAAGTTTTTATTAAACATATTTAATGGTCATCAAGTCAGGATTGTGCCTGTTGAGATTATTTGACAGACATTTCTTTGACTGACAAACTGCCTTTCTGACGACTGAAAGCTCTCGAAATACCCCGTGGACATGATTGATTCCATGTTAAATACTGTAATACATATTGTTCTGCTTTAAAGTAAAGTCATATGCAGTGACAGAACTGGGTCTAAATAGCAGTCATTTCTATGTGATAGGAGCGGTTCTCTGTCCTGGTTCTATCAATCAGCTGCAGCAGTGAGGGATTCACAGGACTCCAAACAACTGGGGAACAATACAGAGAGAATGACTGAAACTACATCAAGTCAGCACAGGATGATTCACTCACAACAAAGGCGAACACACTGGGTTTCACTTATACGGATTATGCATTTTATAATGTAAGAGAGGTCTATATTCAAGAAAATGTTTTTTTTTTCTGCAATTTTCATTAAACATTTGGATGCTTTGCTTTGATATACAGTAAAATCCTCAGGGCCAAATCGGGGTCAGAGCTGAAATACGAATAAAAGGAAGATCATTATATTCAGAACCGACAGAGCCTTGAGAATAGGACCACATGGGTGGGTGGGAGGCTTGTAAACAGCTTTACTCCCTGGATGAAAGGCCCACTGTGATGTGTGTCCAAGGAGAGACATGAGAGTGCAACATTGTAATATGAGAGTCAGACCCCTGAGAGCATAAAAAGTGTGAGGATAACACAATTAAAAGCAGATTTTCATCTATTTACATACCCTTACCAGCAGAGTTGTCCTCCATGTTCAAAAATGTATGGAGATTACCATAAGGAAACCTAAGTGGTGTGTGTACATTTGGGCTTTGATATTGTGCACAGGCTGGGCAAAGGCACTGACCTTCGCAGCTACCGCAATTACATCATAGGGCAGCTCCTGCTCTCATGCATATTAATGCAGGTTCTGGAGGCATCACCCACACCTTTGATGGGATCTGAGCTCGCCATTGCATGACAAGCATATCTGGACACAAAGTGTATGTAATGGTTTTCTGCTTCAGCAGAGATATAGACGACGAGCAAGACCAGATCAAAGGTGCACACACTTTTCTCTGCAGGGGGATCAGAGAGATACTGTGTCTGTCAGAAGAAGAAAAAAAAGAAAAAGTGCATGAAAATGAGTTAGCCTGTGCAGTCAGTGAAGTATAATAACAGACTAGCATACAAAACCATGTAACTAATAGCTTGGTGGTTAACCAAAGCCAAAGGTTAATCAGAATTCTCTTTGCGGTGATATTAATTTTCTAATGAGGTCACTATAATTTTAACACAATAGGACATTTTATTTTGGAGCAGTTATATTTAGACTGAAAGACACATGATGTAGCTAATTGCAGAAGTGTCCCGAGTGTATCCTAGTGTTTCCTCTGCATTTGTTCAGCAGTGTAAGACCACCAGAGTGACAACGTCCTCAGAATGTAAAATTAAAACAACACCGGTGTTTTCTTCACCCTGCCGCCAACATTATTACAATGACTAAATAGGGATAAATAAGAAAGCCTAACCAAAAAAATCCCAAAGGACGAGCCATGAAATGAGCTCCAGAGGAGTCTCTGGTTGTGTTTAACATGATGCTTGTGCAGATACTCTTATTGCCAGTAGAGGGCCTCATTGTTATAACATAAAACTCCAAGAAGGTTGGTTCCATTTTCGAGTAGCGACTCACCAACTTAAATCCTGACCAGAGACAACGCTGATTCAAAGCGTCTGAATTTGTCCAACAATGACGATACAGAATATTCACAGTTTGGTGGTTTCTCTATTAATTCTATTAGATAAAAGACAAAAAATAACAGAGACCACGAGATAATTCATGCAATACAAGACAAATTATTATAAGATTGTTTTCACTCCGGTTAACAGGGTTAAACTGATTTGTACAATTCCTAAAGCAATATTTTGCTAAGTATTATTAAGAATATAATGTGAGTTATTATGTTGGCAGGATGGACCAGTAAACTGTACGATCTGGGGACCTGCTGAATTAGTAAATAACTCTTTATTCCTATGAAGCCAAACTGCTCTCTTTTCCATCATGCAATAAAAGGCCTGAAGCAGCGTTAACTTCTCAGAGCTGCGAAAGAGCTTTGCTCACCAGGGAGTCAATAGAGGACTAACCATCATGTGAATGGGCTCCATTTGCAGCTGCTGCTTCTGCACTGATCGTGTCATGCCTGAGCATAAAAAAACAATCTGTGCAAATGAAAAAAATACATTTTAGTTAGGACTGGATGAAATCAGTACAATGTTGCAAGGAGATGTGAATATGAATCAGGCTAAAACTGAGTGACAAACTGAAACGTGCTGAATGACGATGGTGTGTGTTAGTTACATCTGATCACTGGAGCAGTATCCTCTCATATTAAATCTCCATAATGAGTAAATTAGTGGTTCTCCATCTGTGGCATTGCAAACTTACATTCACACATGCTGACTATATTCACGGGCTCCTGCTGGGTGTGTTGGTGGAGAATAAACATACACAGATTATTTCACACACGTTACAGCAGCCACAGTACAATGCACAAAAGGGTGCACTATAGCTTGCATATACACTGCAATTCACACACTTCATGCTGGGAAAATGTTGGCGCAGAGAACGCATAATTTACAGTGTGAAGTAAAAAAAAAAAGAAGAAAAAAAAAAGAAAAGGGGACAGGTCTTTCTCACAGTACTATTGATCTGACTACTCCCCCAACACTCCTCCCCTCCTCACACCTCCCCCTTACTGCTGCCCTCCCTCTGTGGTTACATTTCTTCCTGTGTCACAGAGTGCACTGTAACATATATCCCTGATTCAATGCACATTCATCATTGATTTACCATGCCTCTTGCTTCATGCTAACAAACAACACATTCCAGCTTGTGATTGCAGTTGACTGAGCTTTCTATGCATATGTTTAAAAAAAACCCACATCTCTTTAGACTCATCAAAAGCTGTCAGACAAAGATTTTTTTTTAAAAAAAGCATCAGTTGACTTAACAGCGTAGATTTTAGTGACTTACTATGACCTAGATTCAAGTCAACTGGCTGTGTTGGCAGAGAATGACAGAATACTGAGCTCATATATGCTAGAAAAGATTTGAGCCTTGTTTTTTATTGGTTATATGTAAAACAATCAACCGAGGGTCTCCAGCAAATAAAAGCAAATGCACAACAATGTAGTTTAATGCCACGATGAAGAAGCAGATTGCTAAACATAAATTCAAATGCAGGCAGCCTAAAGGAGGCTGCGAGTAATTGCAGAAAATTTTCTCGCCATAATTATGGACTCAGTCATTAAGACTTTATCTAGGTTGAATAAAACAATCCATATCACAATTTAAATTGCAAACCCCTCTGCAGAAATAAAACACACCTTCGTGTCTTTCTGTACCAGCGTGTATAATATGTAGTTATATACACAAACATGAGTAAAGACAGAGGGATGGGCTGCATATGCAAACATTTACATGTAGTCATAAACACACATACACAGCAAGACATAATTACACATTTTTATGTGCATTCACATACACACACACACACACACACACACACACACACACACACACACACACACACACACACACACACACACACACACACACACACACACACACACACACACACACACACACACACACACACTTACATATCATCTGCAGCCATCTGCTCTAAATGATAGGTAATTAACTCAGGCCTGTCTTTGTCTCTCTGGCTGGTCGGCTGACATATAGGAGCTCTTCAGCAGAATATACGTGAATCAAGGACTTCAAAAGAATGAAAGGACAGGAGGATGAGTGAGGGGAAGGACGAGGAGGAGGAGGACTGTATGATGTTTGTGAATGATGCTGCATAAACGCAAAGAGGCAGCACAGAGAACCATTACGGTGATGGGAGGAAAAAAACTGGAGATGATGGAAAGAGGACATGCTGGGTCAGAGAGGCTGTGCACAGGCGTGCAGTCACATAGGCACACACTGTGCATTGTGAGAGTGTGTGTGTGTGCATGTGTGTGTGTTGAACCTGCCGTGCAGCTCACCTACAGTTTTCAGATCAAGGTCAATCTGCATTGAACCTGATGCTTTGCACTGTGTGGGTTGGAATGGAGAAATGCTAAAACTAATACTGGCACCACCTCGTTCATCCAAAAAAAATATATGCGTATAACAGGTCTGTTTAGACATTTCAGTCTATTTTAGATATTAACATCACACATTGTGTATGCAGGGATTAAATGTATGGAGAATATATAATGCACAGAATATTCAAAATATGACTAGCAAAAGTAAAAAAGCAGACATTATTTAGAAAACTGTAATATTCCAGTAAAAATATTATTAAAGAAATATATATATAAAAAAGCTCAAATGTAGTCTGTGATATTAAAAATGGCAAGAAAAAATATATCCTTTATCAGATTTTGCTCCTGTGTACATCTGATGTCTTTTACACAGTCTGATTTCTTTGTTAATCCTCCCCCTTCCATATCCTCCATTTACAGGCAATGGCTGCTCCTTCCAGTCACCCTGGTACCCAGGTCCGTCTTTATTACAGCACTATGGAGCTATAATTAGCCAGGTATCTCCTGCAGTAATGATGAGAGGGAGAGAAGCCCTGCTTCTACCTGCTGGGGCCGGAGACGGATCTGGAGTCAGAGCAGCAGCAGTGGAGGAGCCCCGTTTCTCATCAAATGGGATAATTAGAGTGTGTATGGAGATGTGATTCCAGGTAAGAGGTGACGGAGAGCACAGGAGAGGACGTTTGTCTACATGCTCACATCCTCCTCTCAAATAGTGAACGGACTGGGGCCAGTGTCACGGGCTGAACAAGACAAGGGCAGCAGCAAAAAGAGCAAGCTATCACAAGGCTCCAGTGTAGATTAAAAAAAAATAGACATGAGGGGGGAAAAAAGAAAAGAGAGCAGTTTTGTGGCTGCAGGGGTGAAAGGAGGAGGATTTAAAGACAGATTTAAAAAAAATAAAAGGAGGACTTTACTGCACTGGTTTCATGTAAATGTATGCAGGGATCACCTCAAAGGCTTAATACACTGAAGAGACATCTTTGGTGTAGAGGCTGCATAGGGTCTGGTGCTGTATGGAGAGGCTGACAGATGACCTGGTGCACCAATTCTCCAGTGGTGTGTGCTTCACTTTGATAGAGTGAGGAAGACAGACACAGAGAAGCAGAGATGATGATGTAGGGCATCCTAACCCTATGGTTAAAGCACATACCACACAATTACAACGTGCATGAACCTGTGTTGCATGTCATCTCCCCTCTTTCCATTCTAGTGTCCTGTCTAGTGTCCTGCCTGCCTCCACGCTGTCCTGTCAAATGAACACACAAAATGTAAAAACAACATGATGGTGGCAGCACATCTCTGTAGATCCCACATCTGCAGTCAGCATCGCCTCTAGCCGCAGTGTCCCTCCCTAGACACCCGCCTGACACGTCTGCACTGGTCAGCGGGATACACACTAATGCGCCATTCCAGCAAACAAACAAACAAGTGCTGCCGTAGTAATTGCAGTGATTAGGAGATAAGCGGCGGGAGAAAACCCACGTTATATGGATGAAGGCCCCCCCCCGTGACCTTTTGCCAGGGCTGCAGAACCAACGGCGCAGAATGATTCCAGACACGTATGACTAGTGCCACACAGATCCACAGGACAGGTCACGGTCGTAGAAAAAATGGACACACTAAAGCCTCTGCAAACCTTCAACACAGAAAGCATCTTGGCTTCAAAAGCTACCTCTAAGCAATGGCCTGAAACTGATATTTTCACTACAACAGTGGTCTGAGGCCAAACATTTGGAAGAATCTCAGCAGAGGGTGGTTCACAACTTTCTACATGGGTGCTATAAACCTCCCCCTAAAATTATTTTCCATAAATCATGTCGGTTCTTTATGAAGCCTCTTGGCGTGGATTTTTCACACAACTCCCACAATCCTCTCTTTGTATACAAATTAATTTACACAATGCCTGCTGGGGAAGTATATTTCTTGTTTTTAATGGCGCATTGTTACATGGCTTGCATGAATTTCGCTGGTTTTGTGTGGCAATAGTCAGTATATACGGCATGTCTAAATCCCTTTTGATTGCTTGATGGCATTTGCATATCATTATTAGAGTTTACACTATAATAATAGTGAAGTAATGCAATGATTGTTTAATTTTGAGGTGTTAAAAGTTAATAACTTTGGGAAGATTTATGCATTAATTCTGATCTCACCGTTGAAATTGATGGTTTTTTGTGTAAGCGTGACCATCTAAAATCTGAAATACCCAAATTGTTTTTAAAATCTTTAAGAAGTATTCTGGATCGACTAGTACTAACTTTTGGTGTCTAATAAATCCATGTAATTTATAATTGATTTATTCATGCCACTCTATTGTGGTGATATTTCTGTGATTTCCTTTATGCACATTGTGTGTTCTTGTTGTTGTGTAAGCAGCCAGCTAGTCTTTCTATACTGCACCGATAATGTAGACGTTTTTAAAGCTCATGAGAATGAATTTCAATAAAATGTCTAGAAATTACATTTCCAGTCTGGTAGGCATAGAAACGCATCCTTTATGCCAAGAACACTGGGTGTCTTCAGCTAGACAGGTCAAGAGTTATGATGTAATCTTGAAAGACAAACTAACCTAACAAAGTCCACATCTCAGCAGTTAGACAAAGTTTATTTGACTTGACGTGATGTGATGTGAACAGATGCACCAACAAGCTCGTCAATAATCAGATTCAGCTTCCAAAGGCAGCATGTTGATCCAGAATTTATTGCATATAGAGAAGACGGGGAAAAAAGGAGGTAAAATGTTTATGCTTGTTCTGCTTTTCACAGCGATGTCACGGTCGGTAAAACGGGCTTAGTCACACATACAGAGCTGAAGGTGTAAGAGGAAAATCAATGGTTGGATTGCAGTGTAAGGTCCTCCGGGTGAGGTAAACACAGTTTGCTGTATATTCTGCCCCAGGAATGTGGCAAAAAAAAACAACAACAACAACAACAACAAAAAAAGCCCTCCAAAGAAGAAAATAAGATTTTTTCCTCCAGTTTTCATGTTTCAAACAGATGGAGCGCAGCATCAGGGTTGCTGTTAGTTACGGAGCGATTGGTTCAAAAGGTATCTCATGTTTGAGCCCACGTGACCTCTATCCCCACCCCTCACCCCCCCAAATCCACACACACACACTCACAACACGCGCCGCCTCCCCTCCCCGTTACCGTGCAGCTCCCCGACTCTCAGGCTATGAAATGTACATCACACCTCCGATCTGAGGGAATCTCACCCAAATTCTTCCTTTGAATTATTGAAGAGGACCAAGCCAGCTTGACTCTGATTATCCTCCAATCAATATGCCTCGCCTCTCCTCCTATAACATCAAATGCCTCCGACGATCGATCGAGCCAATCAGAGGAGCCACTGCAGCTAGAAATGCAGAGTGTATTGTTCTGCATTGTTTACACTGACACCGCTTGGCGTGTGTAATAGGTGTGTTTATGCTCAGGACAGACATGATTGCTGATTGACTGAGACGCTCTTGTGCGTTTTTGCCGTCTGATATGTGTCACTGATAATGCCGCCTGTTTGTTTTCCTCTCCTTCTTGCACGACAAGCAAGTTTAGTAGAGATTTCATAAGATTACTTTTTTTGAAGTGTTTTTGTGCATTGGAACATACTGTGCTTTGCTTATGTTTATTTTATTACAGCATGTCTGTGTGTGAGTAACACAAAGAAGTATGTACAAAAGGAGAGTGCTAAAATCATTTCACATTTTCTAAAAGCGTTAAACTTTGAATCTGGGTGTTGAAAGATGTAGACCGCAAGTTTAAGAGCTGGGGAAAGCTGAGTTGAGCACTAATGCCAATCGGTTCATTTCTTTCCACCAAAAGCACTTCTTTCTTGGAGACCGCAAGTGTGAGTGACTTGTAGCGATTTTCTTTTTCAATTACAAGCTGAAATCAACACCTCACAACCTTTTTACAATGAGCGGAATGAATACAAACATATGCCTGTAAACCTACAATTATACATGGCACACACACTCTCCCTCTCTCAGGCCTATATAATGATTGCAGGAGGCGCTGCTCTATTATTTGCGAAATGGAACGGTTGATGTGTGATTGTTGTCTGTCTGCGCTAAAAAGCTGTTGGTTCCTCTGTAAGATGCTGTCAGGCTAGTGCACTTTTTCTCCTGACCACACACGTTTCAATCTGACCTAATAACTGTGTCATTACACAGATTATATGGAATGGGGCTTCACACAAAAAAGCACTTTGACGACAGATGTGCTCTCTCTTGCACCATATACAACCATTATACGTATGGACGTGTACTCAAAGGTAAAGATTGCACTTTCAAGATGGGTCTGCGCCTCTCAGAATCTGCCAGCAATGTCACACTGAATCAAACACTCATTATTTTATGACCGCACACTCGCAAACACTCACACCAGAGTCTACACAGATCTGCTGCTGCAGCTCTCCACACCAGGCGCTCTGCAGTGGGATGGATGTATCAGCGGGGGCCAGATGATGGCACTCTTCTCTCTGTACCAGGATGCTGGATGCCCCCACCGCGTGCTCTGACTGCATGATGCAGCTGGCCTCATTTTAATGATTTAAATCACTTGAGGTCCGCCGCCACACATTTTAGAGGCTTGACTGAATTTATCCTCGTTGATAGAGATCAGTGCCCTCAGCCCTGGACGTTGCCAGACTACAGTAGAGGGAGAGACCTCTCTGACTGACATGATTGGATACAGCTCTCCGCTCTGATTTTACTTTTGATCCCGCCGCTCTGACTCTGGCCCTGGGGACAGATGAGTGGAATGGAGCGGTGGAGATAGAGCAGAATGCCGCGCGCTCTTTTCTATCTCACTGGTCAGCCTTTTATACAGATGCAGGTCTAGAATGAGCGCTGTTAAAAAATGTACACTCGTGTTCTCTTATGTTAATATCAGTCCCTTTTATGCTCTACATAACATGCTGCACCCATGCACGTGCGAATTACTTTCTGCAATCAAACATGCATTAAAGCAGATTATTGCAGCTTGAAGTGCAAAATTTAATGCACTGGTAACCTATAACATAATGATTCTGCCAGTTTTAATTGGCAGAGCAGATTCACGCACTCCATGTGTACAAGTATGAGAAGGATTTAATTATTACAATAACAGAGATAACCACAAGGCAGAGTTGCAAGCAACTGCCAAGCGCTTTGAGTCACAGGAGGAAAAAAAGTGCTTTTCTGTTTCTGCAGCTAAGGTAGGTAGAAACATACACACGTGTGTTAAGTACTCCTGTTCAGCAGGGCACAGCGAGGTGGAGGGGGAGGATGAGATGATACAAGTGTAACCTCTATAGAGCTTGCATAGTGCTATCACCATACATAGGATCAAACAACCCACATGCATAAACACAACCCTGAGCAGCGAACAACAGGTCATCATCCAAATATCGCTTTTAGCCTTTGCACTCTACTCATTACCGAAAACACACACAAGCAGATGTACACACATACACCACCCTACATGTGTGACCAGTCTAACTGCTGCAAAGCCAATGATTCTTCCCAGAAGCCCCCCTCCTCCTCCACGTGACTGGGCATGCTCAGTTAATTCCCTCTGTTGACCCGGAGCCCAATGCACTATTGATTAGCGGGGTGACAGTGTGCGTATGTATGTGAGCGTGTGTCTGTAATGATGCGCTGGTGAGCCACAGGGGGCACAGCGAGGCGAGCAGGATGGCGACAGAGGGCATCGCGGTGCGCCAAGGTCAAATGAAGGACGTCGGCGAGTGCTGCAGAATTACGGGAGCCCGAGCCTGCCTGAGCGAGGGCCGTGCTGCAGAGGGAGAGCAGAAAATAGCACAGCTGAGGGAGACAGAGACAGAGCACATAAATAACACGGCTAAGATTTCACTGTTCCCTCCATACTCCGTCACCTTTGCTTCACAGGTAAGCACACTGTGACGGGCAACCGCAAAATTTGTGTTGTCTGAAAGCTTCTCGCCGGTGGTCCGACCAGAGGAGGGATTTGGGGCATGTTTTGGTAAGGCCTACAGTGATTTAACCACACACACACACACACACACAAGATCGAGGAGGAGAGAGGAGTTTATATAACAAGCTGTCAATAAGTTGCACAGCAATATTACACTCAGTTACATCCAGTTATTTGTCACATCAATGTTCAGTAGAGGAAACTACCACTTTGACAGTCATAACATGCAATTTCCTGCATGGTTTGTGTGTGTGCAAGCATCTCAATGAAGATTGAATAAGAAAAAATTGCTTTTTGTACGTGTTGTTCTGTAATAATAATAATAGGACTAAATAAGTAAAAAGTAAGACATGAAGACTATTGTTAGCACAATGTAGTCCATGCATCAAAAGTAGAAGCATTCATCACACAATATGACTTCTTTCAGAATATTATTACATTTTATATGACTATATTATTGATAGAATCAGAATCTAAGCTACAGTTTATGTTGTGGCTGCTGGTGATGAAGCACACTCACCAGTTAAGACTACACAATATTTAAGAAGCTGATTATTGGCTTAGTATTTAAAGTAATTACAGCTGTCAAACAAAAAAATGTAGCTCCAAAGTGCAGTGAAGTGAAGGTATAAAATAACAGGAAGAAAAGTGCCAAAAAACCTACACTATGATAAAGAAGTTGAGTAAAAGTATTCTGTTTATAATCAAAAACAAACATGCTAGAAATCCCAGAATGTGACTCTGATTAAACCATCTGTGAAACATTTTGCTGCGACATCATATTTAATTCTCCTTAGCTAGAAAGTGCCACCTGTATTGTTACACTGTACACAGTTTCTACTTTCCAATTTTTCTCTGTTATCTCATTTTTTGCCTCGCTCTTTTATTGTCCCAAAAGTTTATTTTTTTTTCACAGTGTCATCTATCATGGGAAATTTGACCCATATTGTGTAATTAAACGATCAATAGCTCTGTAATGGTGAGGGATGTGTCCGGGCCCCAAACTCCAGCTACCATGACTGATTGAGATCTGTTGTCTTAGATGTGTGGATCTGAGTTGCGTCCTCTGTGGGCAGAGAGGCAGAAAATAAAAAAAAATTTAAAAAAAATCAGAGGGTGATCTGTAGAAAGTCCCAAGAAGGAAACGCCTCAGTGTGGTGTGTTAGCAGAAAGTTGAGGAACAGAAGCAATTATAATGCAGAACATGAGATATATTTTCAATTTGACCACTTAAATGACTTTTTGCTATTTCAATAATAATAAGAAAAACAGCTGTAATTGGAAGCACAGTTCTTTCGATTATAGTTTAATTATTTCAGGAGATATACCGGTAAAGGCTTTATTTTCAAGGCTACACTGGCATCATAACTAACAAAAAAAAAAAAAAGCATCAAATGGTTCTATCAAATTATATAAGTCATAAGACAAAGCTGAAATACCAACTTCATTCATCTTCACTTATTTAATTTGAACGACTGTAAACATCCTATAAGTTTACATATTATTAGATTAGTAGAACAATAATGGAATTAAACTGCTTTGAAGGTTATATCACAAAGGTACATTGCACCAAGCAAAGATTACATATTCCTCTACTGTAGGAATAATAAGAGTCTGCTCCTCGACAGGTGTGTGGGTGTTTCAGTGTATATTCAACAAGACTGAGGCCGACACAAAGTGAAATCCAAGGCAGCTGTTAAAAGCCAGTAGTGGGGTAGTTTTGAAAATGCCAACGGCCATTTTTTTTTTTTAATCTCACATCACAACAATTAAAACTAACTGGGAGGTAAAACACAGCGAGTCAAACCTGGACTTGTGGGTTTCCATAGTAACATGTATAATTATGGTAATTAGACCATTGTGAACAATCTATTCCGTCCAAATTAAGTAAATATGCATGGGGACCTAAACGTGTTCTGCTGAGAAAATGTAGAAACAAGTGTTCTTGACATTAAAAGCAAAATGAAAACTTTTGGCCCCTTCAGGCGTAATGACATTTATTAGAATATAAGAATGGAGCTCCCTCCATCCCTAATGATTGTAGAGTAGGACAGAAAATGCAGTAAAAGGGGTAATTATAATAAACACTGCTCACCATTTGCATGTGCATATGGTGTTTGATACATACAGTACATATCAGTGTCTTATTCGCTGTTCATTTCTTCACTTTATCTGCACGGAACTCAAGTTATTTTGCAGGAGTTTTTAAGGAAACAAGCAAATTTTACAGATGCATAAAAGTACTTTATACTGCAATGACAATGAAATTTTTTAACTACATGCTTAATCATTTTTATTTCTCTTATTTCATATAAATGCATGTGTGTTAATGTGCAGTAATGCTAAGCAACTACAATTGATTTAGTGGAGTTTATTGCAGCTTTACGTTACTTGAGAGGTTCAGTTTCCAGCTACTTTATAGTTACATGTTGCTGTGGTGTCAGTATTATTATAATACACTTGTCTGAGAGGTAAGTTTCCAGCTATTTTCAATTTTTCATTAATAAAAAAAGATTATGATGAGCTTATAAAATACAACAAATTGGTAATGATTAAATAACTGGATTTGAGTTTTCATTTAAAAGTTAGAAGCAACATATCTTACATTTCTCAAAAAAAGAGCAAAAACTAAAGTTGCCCCAAATTTGTGCCTCCTCTTTTATTGAAACCCATTAATCATATGATGCCTCAGATTCAACTAATGAGTTTTTTGGAGGAGCCTCTGCACTAAATATAACGATACAAAATAGGCAAAATTAGCTCTACCTATTAAAGCAGTGAGGTTAATTATCAAATAATTCTATAAATTGATAATGACAAGGTACATTTTGAAACTAAGGTTAAAAAGTCCTTTAACTTTACTACATTTTGCTAATAATTCTTGATAATACAAGCATTTGGAGCAGTTTGACATTCTTGGGAACATTACTTAAGTTAAGAATCTGAGTACATTTTCCCACCACTGGTAAAGCAGATGACATTTCAAATATTGGCCTTTTTCTGCTTACAGGTGGAAATCAGACCAGTTAAGTTTGAATTCAAATCACTGAGACAGTCCACCTTCGCTTCAAATCAATGCAATGCTATACAGCATGTTGGAGTGAACGTTAGCATCTCCTCTAAAGATTTATGTCGCTACTCTAAAAGCCAAGCTTTCAAAAAAATGTCAAAGGTCAGCAGTATAGCGTCTAGGAGAGGCGTCGCCTGTCACACTCACCCTGTACTCTGCGACCTCTGGGGTCAGACGTTCTCCGCAGCAGGTCACCGGGTTCTTGGCCGACGGGTCACGGAGGTCTGCAGATTCCATATGAGACATGAGCTACAACCGCTGTATGACAGGAAAACATGGCCAATGTGTAAAGATTAACCTCTGACTTAACATCCTGTCAAATGCTCCACCTTAGCAAAGTCTAAGAATTACAGTAGCTGTGATATATGGCTGCACCAGAGACATGCAAGGGCTTGATGTGCTGCAATCAATGCTGGTCACTCTGTTTTTGATCTACTGTAATATAATTTGAGTTGCTGATGTTACAGCCTTTTTAAAAAAATTCCTCGCCACAGATATCACACGCCTCTTCACTCTCACTACTAATAATATTGATTCCACTTCATCATACGTATTCGATGTAAATTGTCCACTGCGACTTCAATTGATTGAGCCAGATGATGAGGGAAATGTTAGCACGGTAACAGTGAAGCCATCGATTTGTGAAGTGATAGATAAAATGCATTTATCATTTTGGAGTAGCCATGATAATTAATTGATATTGATTGAAACGAGCTGTGAATGCTGATACTGAGCGAGCGACTATGAGAAGCAGGAGAGGAATGACGATCCAATATTCACGCTGCTCTCATGTACAGAGTGTCCTCAGAAGTGTAACACTCCTCTTCATGGCATTCAAGAAGTAAAGGAGATAGATATGCAGATACCTTCTGTAATTGAAGGCTATTATCATAATGCACTCTACCTTGTGTATTATTCATATTCAAATGGACAGGTTTGAGCTGAAAATATTTCACAATCCTCATCCTTAATTGCAGATTGAGAGTTAGAGAATGGCGACCAGTGATTCAAATTACGCATGTGAAGAGGGAAGATGAGGACTTGTCTTCTGTCTCCATCTAGAAGTTGGCGCAATTTAAACATCAAATTATTAAGTTCAATATTTGATATTTCCACTATTGCTGTTGAGAGGAGGATATGAGATCCTCTTGTGCTTTGTTATAAAATGGAGATTCCACTATGCACCAAACTCTCCTCTATTATCTGTGGAGGCACGGTGCCATTTCAATGACGAGAAGGCAGAATTTGCAAGAACAGCCATTAGCTTCATTTAAGCTGGGAGAATAATGCAGCTCTTGGAGTACGAAGTCTTCCTGTAAGCGTGGGACACATCGTGCTCCGGCTCCACCTAGCCGGTTCAGAGGAAAACCTTTTCTCTTTGCAGCATTGAGAGAAAGACCCCAGCTCCACTCAGCTGAGACGGCACCACGCTTTTTAGCTCCGAACCAATCTTCTCAATTCTTCAAGCACTTTGTCATACAGAGGTTGCCGGTGGCATGGATTAAAGAAGCTCTGTAATTTCTCTATGATTGTCGCTTCCTTTCGAGCACCCAGAGGCCTTCACAGATCACTAAATCATTTCCTTGACTCTCCGGAGCCAAAGGTGGCCACACAAAGGGGACCTCCACTTTATGATCCACAGGAGCCCGGGCACACCTCTTGGTTATATTTATTTCTCTGGGAAATATCAAGAAGCTTGAACCATGCTCTTGCTGACCCTCATTGCGCTGCAATCACACTCTGCAAAGCACCCTGTAATTACAAGCACCATCTCCTATTCATCAGTGGCCAGAATGAAAATGCCTGAGAGTGTAATGGACTTGTATCCTGCTGGAAGGCATGACTGCATGCAGTGTGTTGAATTGTTTCCCAATTAAACACCAATAAAAGGTCAGTGACACACAAAAAAAATATTTGTTGTGCTAAAATAGAGCGTAATAAAAGAAATACAATCTGACAATGAGGAAACTGAATTTCAGTTTTCTCTTATGTTTTGTTTCTTATGTATAGTTTTCAAGCACATTATTAGACAGAGCCACCGTAAAGATCCTATATTGTGCGCCTTTTAAGCAAATGAATCGGTCTCGCATGTTTCCACAGTACGTCTTTCTGTATTGTAGGTCAAAACACTGCAAAGACGGTTCATTTCACCACAACTGGAAAACCCCTGAAGAGGAACAATTTCTGTGTTGGATAGCTACTGGTTAGTCAGGTGTTAGATAGCACTTAGCTCAAATAGCTACTTGTAAAGGTGGGAGGCTAAATAGTTACGGAAGGCTTGATGAATGGCAGTAGTAAATGTTTTCTTATCTTATAGCGCCAAGTGTAGAACAACCACCAAACACAATAAAAATAGATTTTCCCCCAATTAGGACCTTTAAAGCATATGTCCGTGGTCAGATTATCTCCCATCCCTCCTACATTGCTAAACACCGAAGTTCTGAACTGTTAAAATTCTCCTCTAATATTGTCAAACTGGCAAGAAATAGGCTCCTTGGCTTGTTTTACAAACTTAATTTCATCTTTTTTCTACTATTCAAGCCATCCAGAAAACATGAAAAAGTTGTTTTGAATTTGAGGACAGATCCAGCAAATTATTAGTCCTGCAGTTACGGCTACAGAAAGCCCAAAATATGATTTTTCCACTCCGTGCCCCTTTTGGCAACATCCTCACTAATCCATCAGATATAAACAACTACTTTCCAGGCTGCTATTCCACCCTTTATCACTCTAAATAGAGTGGAGTTGTATGTATTGACACTAGATTCATTCTTCGGTGACACAGAAATACCCACTATTAGCTCTGATTGCAAGGCCCAGCTTGAAAGATGTCTTCCACGTTTCTTTTGCCATCCAATTTATGGAAAGCAGCAAAGCCCTCCTTCTATAAGAGGAAAAAACTAGATTCAGATGAGGTTTGTACAGCTCAATTATTTGTCAAGACAGCTAATGGTTAGCTTACAAACACTAGAAACGGGAAGAATCACAGCCAGATAGTCTGTGTAAATTTAAACCATTCTGTCTACCAGCACCTCTAAAGCTCACATATTAAATTAGTGTAAATCGAATTTATTTACACAAATTCTACAACAAACTGTTGAAAAAAGGGATAATTATACTCACTGTCTTGTTGTCACAGTGTAATTCACAATCAGACTTTATATCCACTGTCGGATCATGTCACTTGCCCTATACCTGCAG
This sequence comes from Acanthochromis polyacanthus, assembly GCF_021347895.1. NCBI lineage: Eukaryota > Metazoa > Chordata > Actinopteri > Pomacentridae > Acanthochromis > Acanthochromis polyacanthus. Next base: position 18,894,334 of record NC_067132.1, on the reverse strand, counting down.
ATTTTAAAAGCATGTTACCTTTCAATAAATGGTGAAAATACACCATTTATCAAGGCCCACAGCTGTAAAAACAGAAGAAATCGTCAGATTTTTATTTTACCATAGTCACTGAACTAATCGTGTGATCTGTACTTCAACCTGCCTATTCTAAACTTAAAATTGCAACATTTCAACAAAATCACTTTATCTTACATGTCTCTTTTAAAAATCAATCTGTCAAAAACGGTTTGCAGTAACCAGATTCTGTACAAAACTAAAAACTTTATTCTCATCGGGGCTACTGAGAAACCATGAATGACTCAACTGTGACTAACAATGACAGGACAAAAATTCAGCGACTACTTGGCTGAGCTGCAGGCTGTGTTTACCCAAAGCACAGAGAAGGGAACAACAAAATATGTAAGTTGTAAAATATCTGTATTGTTTTGAGCTGATATTTTTTGCTCCAGTATTGGTAACAACTGTGGGCACTTGGAAAAATTTGCAGATGCCGATTCATTTTTTCCCCCGTGTTTTGTAAAATAAATGATCGAAGAAATTCAATTTAGTTTTATTCTTTTCCATGATTATGGCATTTTAACTTTGTTATTCTGCACAGAAGACAATTTTGAGTTCTCTGTACTTCTGGTCATGGTTGTGCCGTTTCCATAAAGGTGCAGGACTTTATACTGCAATGAAAAATGAGCCCACAGTGAGCAAAAACTATGACAGGGGCAGGAGCACCCAGACGCTGGTTGGAATTCAGAGAATTAAACAAATAAGATGTAACATTGAGAGGGGAGGTAAGACAGCTTCAAGAGGTGATGATCTTTTTATTTTTGTGGACAGGGTGGCTGTTTCTCATGGCTTGGAGCTTCCTGTAGAAATGCTTAGCTTCGCCTTTTTTCAGCTAAGAGATCAGACGATACGACAGCTCTATCAATCTTCTTATCCAACGCTTGGCGCAAAAGTGAATATCCATAATTATTCCCTAAATGTTCCCAAAATTTCTTTCACAAATGCTCTTCATATTTCATTGAATTTTAAGTATTTTCTGGGATTCCGAACCTCAGCAGCCAAATGACAGAAAAAAATCTATTTAGCAAAATGTTCTGATTGATAAGTGACGCAGTTAAGTCAATAATTCATGAGAGAATGAAAGAAGTCTTAATATGTGGCATTTTCCTTTTTCCAGAACAGATTTAGAGTTTTCTGAAATCAGGATAAAAATGCTTGGATAAATAGTGCAGCTCTGCAATGATAATGTTTCAGAGGAAAAAAAAAATGCTCATACGGTTTAAATGCACGAGACAGTTTAGAGAATTAAAGATGGGCACGGCAGACAGCTGAAATGCATGCAGATGTCAACAGAAAAACTCATGTAAAATCTGCTTTATCAAAGGGAGTTAAGCAGCTCAAGATGAAGACAAAAGAGGAGAGGGGAGAGAAAATTAATGAGTGAAAAAGGAGGACAGGATGGAGAGAGAAAAACAGAGCAAAGCTGAGATTTGTTCACATGCTTCTCTGTGATTTGCTGAAATTCATTATCCTCTCCCGTCTTTCCCACACCCAAGATCCTTTCCCAGCATCCATAATGCTCAGCACTGAACCAACCCCCCTGTTCATCTGAAACCTCCATTGTTTCTTATCACACTGGAAGTGGATGCTGCACAGATGCAGTGTGCTTCTTTTACACACCAGCGGCAGCAACAACAAATGATAAACACCTCAGTTTGCTTCTTTGCTCTTTTTCATCTTTCACCGTTTTTTTTTTCTGCTTTGATCTGAGCTCCTGCAGTGACCAAAAGATACGAACAGCCAGTGCAGCGCAACGCAGCATAGCCGGCTTTCTCTGCAGCTAAATATACACGGTTACACTCATCTCTATTTTTAATGGCTCCAGTGCACTCATGTTGCAAAGTCTCTCCAGGCCAGATTCTTTCTCTTCCCCTCTCCTCTACGGCCCTTATCCCTCTCGCCTCGGGGCATTCGCAGGCCTGCCGAAAGAAATCAACCCCGCATCACTGGAGACATGCAGACACCCCCTAACCCCCTTACTGCTAAAATAAACTGCTCACCTTCCCCCTGTATTGTTATCCCATCAGACTCGCTTTCAGGTGAATGAGTTGCTTCTGCTGTGATCTCAAGGTTCCCCCGTGGGACGTTTGAAATCAGAGCAAATGAATTGGCAGCTTATATGCAAAAGGAGCTTAAATTTTGTTTTCAGGTAAAAACTTCATCATGCACCTTGCACAAGCACGCCTCCATACTTCTTCCTTATGCAGTGGGGCATGTGTACACTTGGAGAGATGAGGACTGCATGTAATGGTCAAGTGCAAGTGGATTTGGTGCAGCGGTCTCGTCTCTGTTGGTGTCCTGAGCAGAACTCCTCCATTACACGAAGCTCCATACAGCTGTTCCAAAATGGCTGCCTCTGTGTTTCTGTTTGTCTGGTGTCATAGGGGCTAAGCAAGGGGAAGAAATATGTGCTCCCGCGGATACATAGAGATTAGGATTAGAGCACGAGCTGCAGCGTCGGGGCCTTTGTCATTAACAGGCAGTTTTAATCAGGGTCTGTCCCAAGGCTCTTCTGCTCGCCTCAGGAGCCCTGCAATCCTCAGAGAGCAGGAGCGAGAGGGAGAGGAAGAAACAAGGAGAGGAGTGCAAAAAAAGGGAGGATAAGCGATGTAGGGAGGAGGAGAGGATGAGAAAGAGGGAGAAAGAAAGAAAACGCAGGAAAAAGAAGGTCTTATAGCATCACTGGGAATAGTGTGGGGGAGGCAGCATGCAGAGCAAAGGAGCGCTGCATGGGTTTTTGCATCTACATGCTCAGTATACCCTGTCGTAGGCAAGATGGCTGCTGGATGTGTGTGCTCTTCATTATGCTCTCTCTATGTGCTATTGATTTTGCTCCGGCCTGGTGTCTGTGTATTATTTGAATGTTAAGATGTCAGTGTTGGTAATCACCGGCTCCATTAAAAGGCAGGCAGCACGGCCACAGCCAGAGAGCCCAGGCAGGCGGATGAATTATTAAGGAGAGGATGAGGTGGTGGGACATTTCCACCGTCGCCCTCGCGAATGTCATCCCACTCAGCCGGGAGACACACAGGCACAGGCTGGCTTGACAAAAATCGACAGTGACTTCCTCCTCCCCCACCCGGAACCGGTTTGATCCTGATTGCAGACACTGCAGCTGGCAATTTCCAGAATAATCTGCAGCTCCAGCCCTGCCTGCCTGCCTGCCTGCCTTGCCCTGCCCCCCACAGATCCTCCAGCTCTTCCCATCCCCACCCTGCCTTGTGCCCCGGCATCCTCCACGGCCCTCCAGCAGCATCGATAATATGGACAGGAGGAGAGGCCTTTGATTTGCTGAATCAGAGGATCCCATCTCACCACCCCTGCGTGTGTGAACATGTAGATGAAAGATAGAGTGAATACATGCAAGCTAATGGGTGCCTATGAAGTCAATAAAGGTGCAACAGCTTTTACGCAAATGACATGTTTACAGAAAACTGAATAATAAATACTCTGGGTTATGATATGAACAGATGGACGCAAAACAAAAAAAGAATACACAGGTTAAAAAAAAAAAAAAAAAAGGGTGTACCCATAAATACACTGCATATTCATCTGCATTTATATCTGCGCTATATTTTACTATTTACCTCATGTTTGTGCTTAGATTTGAACGTTCATGACGCGATCAAGATGTCAGAAACAATTACAGCATCTTCAACACCCTTGTTTGTTTTTATGACATCAATCTGGAATAGTGTCTACATTAAAACACAGATTGGGATGTCACCATCAGTCACATATTCGAATCTAAATGAAATGAAGTTAAATGGAATTATGCTTCGTTGAGTGACTGAGACTGAGAATCAAAAGGAAACAACTTTGGGACATCGCTCATTATGATGCATTATTATACAGGCCATGCAGGGCAGCGGATCGATAGTGAACACTGGTACAGTTCTAGCTCCCCGAAAAGATAGGCTTTGTCACTCACTGCTGGTAAGTAGAAACCTCGGGAGCCGAGCTGTCCTCCCACATGCAGGCTGCTTGGAACGAAAATAATTGTCCTATCAGAGGGGCTTTTCCTCTCTCAGTCAAGTTTATTAATACAGCACTTCATAACAAAAGCATGACTTCAACACCATGCTTTAGTCGATCTAACTAATCAGACAAACAGACATCTAAGATATCTCGAAGTGTTCAAATGTTTTACCAAACTCCTGTTTAATTAGACGATAATAACGAAAGAGGCGAATCTTTGTATGTATGAGAACCACAGTGTGATGGATAATCATGTTTACTGAGACAATGCTTTAATCTAACATTCATACACTAATGTAATTTGTGCAGTTTTTCAAACATGATTTCAACGAAATCACTACAAGATGTGCAAATAATAAAAATAAGGAGATGTGACTTAGAGATAATTGCACATACAACACTATTACACATTTTAATATACTTAATTTGCTAGAATGAAATATAGAAAAAATATTAACATTAAACATACAAGTGCACATCAAATATAGTCAAGTGTTTTAAATGTAAACATGGATTTTAGCTCTACTCCATGTAGGTTTTTGAATGCAGGAACTAAATTCCCTTTGCTTCACTCAGTTATTTTACCATCAGTTTATTTGTGCAGCTAACAGTGACATTAGGTTTTAATAATGGAGTGAGAATATGGAACAATGCCCACACTGCATGGCCAGAATTCATACAATATCTTCAGAGCCACCTCTGACATGGTGACAGAGTGCATCAGTGTTGGGTTGACTAAGACGAGTCACTATTTCCCCCAGAAATGGAGAGTAATTTTCTCTCTATTTGAGATACTAGGTCTCAGCACAGATAGACATAATAAGATGTAAATTGGCTGAGGGCTGATATAGGGGAGGGTTGCTTCACTTGGAGTAACATGAACAGCAATTAACCATGGGAGAGACGGGTGCGCATTGTCTCCATGGATGTGAGCTCGAGCTGCTCCACCAACCACAACATTATCATCAAAATACACCAGAAAACATGAACAGGGCAAGTCCAGACTGAGACCATTGTGGCTTTTTAACCGTCTCTATTGATGCTGGTGTTTGCATAGCACATTTCAAATGCAATTATTTTTGACCAAAAGTATTTTAACATGCACATCTCCAGCTTACATTTAGAAATGCTTAGAGAGTTTGCAATAAGATTTAGATTCTGATGTAATATTTCTGACTTGAGCAACAGTTTCAGATAAAAACAAACAAAGAAAAAAAAAAGACAGTTCTGCAAGCTGCAATGTCATATGAAACTAGAAGATTTGAATTGCAGTCAGAAGATCCCAACCTCAGGGCTTCGAATTGTTTTTGGCCTAAAGTCTGTGATGTTTGCAAATAAGCTGCAGACTTAATAGGAGTAAAGGGAGTCAATTGGCTCTTTGTACTAACTATTAAGACTGCATAGAAAGCAACAGTGGCAAAGAAAAAAGAAGGTGTGTGCATGTGAGTGTGTGTACACTTGGATGAATGTGTTAAGGGCTTGTATGTTTACTCTGCTGCTCTTGTTCTGCGGGGTAATTGGCGGCAGGCCTGGCAGGGCCATTCTTGAACCGTGTGGCTGGTCGCTAACGGTGGTTCCCCCATTATTGCTATGTGCTAAAAAGGATTCAGTCAGAGATCTAAGGCAACATTTTACTCTCAAGAAAACAAAACAAAAAAACAGCAGAAATATAAAAACATGGGTTTGGAATGGAGGCCACACAAAGTTCACAACGATTAAAAACGCAGCTCATTTAATTTTCTCCTATAATATGTTTAGGAAGTGAAGTTGCCTCGAACTTATGTAACATCTCTGGTGGATTGAAGCTGCATTGAGGCCATGTGAGTGGGGGAATTCAAAGAGTGAGCCATGTCTTGAGTGCAGTGTCTCTTTAATACTTGAGGCGGTGAGCAATGGCACAGCAGGAACACCATGCCAATCAATAAAATACTAACCTCTTCCCAGATGACAATGAAGAGGGTCAGACATAACTCACCCCAAAATACAACTGTGCATCCCATTTGGATTTTTACTGTGCGTTTCTTTTGAATTTCAAGTCTTGAGAAGACATTTTGAAGAAACATCTAGAAATAGGACTAGACACAAAGACTAAATCCTCATGACACCAAAGCCTGTAGATCTCATTTTCATTTCGCATTGTATGGTGCCATATATGTATCGAAATTGTACATACGGAGTACGTTACATCTTAACTGAAGGAAAACCACAATCAGCCACAACATTAAAACCACCCAGAAGTAAATAGCATTGGTTATACTGCTACAATGCAGTATTCTACTGGGAAATTTGAGGTCCTGGCATTTCTGGATGTCATTTTGCTATGTACCACATGTTGACCTTGTTTCCAAGTTCCCCACGTTCCAAGTCTTGCATATCTGTTGGATATACAAGCAGATGTCTCACCCTGTAACCCACAGGACACAGAGGCTCCACGGCTAACATCCCAGTGCCAAAAACCAAGGGAGCCTAATAGAACTCCCTCGGCTCAGACCTGATTTAATAGGATGAGGGAGATCTACACAAAAGCAGGCAAGTGGTTCTAAAATCGTGGTTGATCGGTGTCTAAGTATACAGTGGATGACGCAGAAGCAAGCGGTGCTCACAACGAACTAGTTCATACAATTTCCTGTCTGACCTCACTGAAAGCTTATAGTTGTTCTAAACGGTCACACTGGTAGATGATGCACATTTTCAGACTGTCATTCGTGGTACTACACTTCTTTGTACGCCTTGGGTGTCTGCATTGACTTTACTTTCAAGACTTTGGAAAGTTGTGGTTGGGAAGGATTTCTGAAGGTGTTTGACCATCTGATAAGCACCTTTGTGAAAGCATGCTGGCCCCTGTGGCCAACAATACAAACTGTGTGCTACCACTGAGGCCTTTTGCTAGATTTATAGTTGTGTGTAAGGGAGCTGGGTGTAGCAGAAGCATCGCTGTATGCTGTAGACTATGCTGTAGCTGATTCGTGCTTCCACAAAACGTAATTACATGTCGAAGCTGCAGTGACCACAGAGATATCATGAGTCTATTTCTATAATAAATGTGCTTTTCCAGTAAAGATAATAACCCTACTGCTTTCTATAATCACCAGTCTCAATAAAAGCATAAATAAACTGTGTAAACATGGCAACTGCATGGAATAGTCTCCTATTCAGTAAGGAGGCTCGATGGTCCTTTCCACTGTTGCTCTTATCACATGAAGTAAATAAAACTTTGTGGAATAGACTGCAGTCAAAGCGCAGTAATGTCTGGGCATGTATGATTCATGCAGCTAGTTTTGCAGTGGGATTATCAGTGATTGGAATTTATGATGTCAGTAATGCCATGAAGCTCTTTTTCTACCGGGTCTGCATTTTGTTTAATACACTAGACTACACATGAATACACAACTGAGTAAAGTGATACAGAGTCCAGCCAAAGGTGTCACAGTACTCCACTGATCAACAAATGGCATAATACCAGATGAAAGCAGTGCACTGGAGCTGCTTTAGACCTCAAAGATACACAGAATACGTTTTAGTGAGTAACACTGAATGTAAGCACAACTTTTGCATGCTTACAAGAAAATTCCAAAAGGCCTCATCTTTATCACTGTATATTTCTAGGTTGACAAGTAGGATATTTCTTCTTATGAACCATTAAAAACAAATTATTTGGAAAGATACTATTAAATATAGAAGGCTCCAAAGGTGAGAGTAAGTGCAACAAAAGTGAACACTTGGGATGACTGATACAAGAGCTACATAAGCTATGATCACTGAAACAAAATTGAGTACAGCTTTCCAATTCGCCTACCTGCATAAACACAGTTATTAAATGACCTGTGAACGCCAGAAGTTTATCAGTTTTGACCAATAGGCTGTGTCCATCTTGATATCTACATCATGGTTTGACATCCTAAAAGAACTGCCAGAGGAACTGAAAAATTGGATTGTGAGACTTCAAAAAGATGGAAAGGATACAGGAAGATCAGTAATCAACATCAGTTGAAACTCGGGTGCACTAAGAAATGGGAGGTATAGAAGGTCCCATAGTACCACTAATCAGAGCCGTTTGGCCGCGCTCCTTAAACAACGCAACAAAAAGTGGACTACTTGCACATTCTAGCACTAAAAACCAAAGCGGGAAAGTCCTTCAGAATTGGAACAGGGGTCATCAGTGGAAATCTGATTTTTTATGACAGCTTAGAAAGTGTGAAGGACACTGCAAAATGTCAACCTGTACGGATGGCGTTTAAGAATAAGATTAAGCAAGATTAAGCTTCACTAAAGGAAATGAAAAGAAGCTTGATCAATATTAGAGCATCATTTTGGTACTGAATCAGAATATTGGATCAGACAGGGTGCAGCACATTTTTGGTGTAAAGCAGACCAGGACTGCCACAGTGAATTCATAGTCCTGATAGTGACACACGGAGATGGGAGTGTGACGATATGGGTCTGCATGGGTGTAAAAGGTGTTGGGGAGTTGACATTTATTGATGGCACCAGGAGTGCCTGTGGATATACCAAAATACTTGCTGACAAGATGACTCTCAGTCTCCAGAAGCTTGGCAGAAGAGGAATATTCCAGCATGATAACGATCCAAAGCACACTGCCAAGAGTTTCTAAAGGAGGAAAAAGTAAAAACTATGACCAGGCCAAGTGTGTCGCCTGACTTGGATCCAACAGAACACCTTTGGGGTATTTTAAAGAGAGGAGCAGATCAACAACACAACCCCTCCAGCAAAAAGGAGCTGAAAAAATTGTCTCTGGAGAACGGCAAAATATCTCGGCAGAAGTTTGTGCAACAATGATATCCTCCAAGCAGAGGACTGAGTCTCATCAAAATAAATGGGGACATATGGAGCATTTAAATAAAAGATTTGAATCTTATTAATGAAGATTTTAATCTTTCACTACTAAGATTCAAATCTTTGATTTAAATTTCAAAAAGGAAATCAGTGCAACTGATGACTGGAGTTGCACTGATTTCCTACTGTGAGGCCTGTTTTTAATAATACATCTAAACTGTTTCATTTTTCATACAGCTAATATTTTTCCGTTCAAATTAGAAGTAACGTAAATACTGTAAGGTCATATTTTTTGGAATCATTTTATATTTAAGTGGTAAAGCACAGAGGTATACTCACTTCTGTTGTATACTGTAACTGAAAACCTTCACTGTATGTAATTACAGCAGAACCTTCTCTTCAAGTACACATATAGCTTTTCCTGCCATGTATTGAACTTCAGAAAGGATGAGGGCTCGAGTAATTGAATTCAACTGCATTGTAGTTAACTGTTCAGTTATAACAATTACAGCTGCAAACAAGTTAGCCACCTTTCCTGCAAAAAGTCACAAGATCTTTCTGAACCTCCTCTTGTATCTTGGTAAAGGCGCTCTAACTTCTTGTACGCCACTAGATCTCAATTTCAGATTTCTGTTTGTTGTATTTCAGATACATGGAAATGTTGACACTGGAGGCTAGAAGGAAAAATCAGCAATGAATAACTGGCATCAAAAAGCACGGGACTTTGAGCTTTCTTTGGACCTGAGATTTTTTTATTCATATCATGCACAGACCCTTCTCTACTCTACCTGTCCAAAGTTCAAGTTCAGTTGTTTGATGTCGGCTGTCTCTGTGTCCCTGGTGTGGGTGTGCGTGTGCGTGTGTGTGTGTGTGTGTGTGTGTGTGTGTGTGTTTGTGTTAGACCGAGTGAGGAAGCAGCCAGAGATGGAGGGAGTGTGTGTGTGTGCCTGTGGCTGAGTCTCTGATGTGACAGTATGTGTGTACACTAGCTATGTAATTTAGTCCTTGTAAATTTATAATTTGGTTAGCCCAACTGCTCCCAGAGTCTGTTGGAATGCTGCCAGCCTCGTGCCGTGTGTGCATGTGTGTGAATTCATTGCCATTACTACAGCTCTGAGCCTCGAACATGCACTCGCAGCCCGCTCTTCCTCATCCTCCTGACTTCTTCCAATGATAAACCACAACCTTCAAGCCCAAGGTTGAAGCGAACTGATCTCTTCTGCGTGCAACATGACAGCATCATATCAGTCCTTTCTGCAACTCAGCAGCCTTTCCTACTTCCAGTGTGACAGTGTGGTTCACAGAGCCAACCATCTGTATCTGCGGGCTCCGCAGTAATGTAATTGCGGCTCTTTGAGTATCTGCACAGAGCTGTGGTGGTGTGCTAACCTAGATGGATGGAGAGCAGCTCGCAGCGCTCGGCTTAGGTAATCAGCTGGAATGCTGGCACGAGTAAAACAACACCTGCTGCTGAGGGGAGTAGCCAGCGCTAATTGTGGGAGAGTGATGGGGGCCTGGCCACTGCAGACTCCACCGACAGTTCAAGACTAATGCAATTAGCCGCCATGTTCTCCTCCAGCAAAATTGCATTATGGTTTTTACATTTAATTTAGCCCGCGCAAAATGAAACGGTATCAGAGAAGAGAGATAATGAGAGCAAACTGATATTGAAATCTGCACTGTGTTGGGAGGCTATTAATGAGACAATGAAACACTGTGGCTGACAACATGGTATGCTGTGGTAAAACAGTTTAATGGTGTCATTAAGAAGATCTTTCTTCGTGTTATTGCTCCGAGCCTACAAGGTGGCTGTGAAAGCTTATACTTCATCCTCTCCTCGGTTTCCGAAGACTTCCTCCGCTTTAGTGCTCCTTGTTTTTCCGATATTGACTAAATATTGATCAGCAACTGGTTTTCTTTTCTACATTTTATTGACGACTAAACCCATCTGTTGGAGTATGTGTTTATGAGGGTTTTCTATTGATCTTCCTGAATGGCCTCTTCCTTCACAGAATGTACCTCTAATTAACAAATAGTAAATGCTAATACCTCAATAATAAATATTCATTGGAGTTCTGTAATTTCACCCATTGTCTGGCTTGTATTTGACTTCATATCAAAGAGAATTTTGCAGTTTACTGCTGTGTGGCTGTGGAGGTGATAGCAGGGTCTTGGCCCTATTAGAGAAAGCCTCTTCCAGTCATCTAGCTCAGCTAAAGTGAAGGCAGTACAGAGAGACAAGCTGCTGCAGTGTGACTTTGCTCCTCTCCCATGCTTTGATTCATTATTCAACACCCGAGAAGTCGTCCTGCAATCCCACAGCAGCGCAGAGAAACACGCATACACACACATATATAGACATGCACTGAAGAGAGACGCGCACACACACAAACAGAAAGTAAATGCAGACACACAAATCCTCTATCAGATGTAGAGATTCACGCAAATATGAATAAACAGGCATCCATGCTTCTACTGCGCATTTCAATCAGCAACTGACACACTTAAATGTAGAAGATATGATCACAGAAATGCACACATACACAGACACACACACACTGCCCCCTTCTGCCAGCACTACTGGCCTGCACGCTGTATGGAAATGTTTTTCCTAATGACTCCGTAATGACAGCGACTTATGTCCTTACCATAGTTGATTTGTTCCCTGGGTTTTAAGAGTAGATTATTTCCATGGTACAGACTTAGCGTAAGCTGTTCAGAAACCACAAGCACTGCACTTCAGCCCCGGTTTGGGATTTTAGCCAGGTCTAATCAGATTAAAGCACTGTTTTCCCCCCCCTCTTCTCCTTTTTGAAACAACATGCCACACTGCTCTCTCTGTCCTGCTACATGAGCCTGAAGAAGCGAGCCAAAAACAAATTGCTTTTAGTGGAGGCTGACAAGTAGTTGTGTAGAGAAAATAAAAGGTTGTTTGGAGCAGATTAATTCTCCTTCACAGGAGAGCCCGGCCGCAAGGCTGCCGTGCACATTCTTTCCTCAGTGACGGGGAGAAGATAGCTTCTTTTGGGCATTCTAACACAGGAGGAGTTCATTGTTAATGACTTAGCCAGATGGTAAGACTTTGTGAAAGCGATAAAAGCTAAATAAACAAGGTATATCCATATCCAATATACAGTAGTGGTATGTTGCTATGGTTAATTCAGACTGACACAAGTTGGTATCGTCAGCCCACAAAAGACAACCATGTTAGACAAAACAGCCCAGTATAGATTCAAAGTCATCTCCAACCCGCTCCTCCAGTAAACACAGTTCAACTAATAACCACACTTGATGTTCTCATCCTATCTCATATCGGCTCCCTGTTCTGCAAACCCTGTTGAGCAAATATAATTTCAGAGACATTCTGTTCTCATTAGTTTCACAGTCATATTACAAATAGAGAAACAGCTGTGGAAATATATTTCTAGTGGATAATAACACATCACGCTTCTGGACATAAGTGGTTTTGTTCTGCCTGTGGTTTATGGGAGAGGAGTCCTGACTTCTAACCTGTGAAAGGTTCTTGCTGGCCTGACCTGGATCCTTCAGCATGAATTAAGTGAACAATGGAAGAGCTGGCTGAATGATGGCTCCACGCGCCTTTGTGCCTCTGTTACAAAACCACTCCTAAAAGGGCGGCCTAGATGACACACTCTCTAGAAATCGATCACATTTACTCAGCCCCTGGGCCTTCCAAAAGCTGGATTTAGAGAAAAAAAAAGTAAAATGGCAAAAGGAGAATGAAATGAAATCCCCTTTGCATTTGAAAACAGAATGGAACAAAAGTGAATAACGGTGGGTGCAGAGAAATGCCTCAGTCCAGGTCTACTTTGCAGACTCCGACGTGCACTCATGCGGCAAATTTCATCAGCAGTAGTCCTATTGATTTTTAACCCTGGAAATATAAGACCAGGGAAGTCGGGCACAGAGATATCCATGGATGTTTGGGTTGGTTATCTGTACCTCTCCCTTGCCTCTGCCTCCTTCCTGGGAGCGTGAGCAAACCAATGCTCTCTCAATTGTCTGACAATACTCGGCTAACACAGAGGCTGAGCTTTATAGACATGATACTAGATTGAAAAGACAGACCTTGAATCCAACACTGGGAAAATTCAATATTTCTACTGCATCCACTGATTCCAGGACAATGAACCACAAACCCAACTAAACCTCAATATTGAAACTGATGGTTTAACTTGCATCCTGAAGCTTTTCATGTCAAACCTGATCAATGCTCTAGAAACACAAATAAACAAAAATATTAGAGTGGAGAAGCCTCTTACACCTGTCGGGAGCCGACTCCAAGTGGAGCCTAAATTGAGGCATAAACCCTCGGCTCTACTGTGCACAAATTCCAAACTGCATTTCCAGGCTGATAGTGTGTCGTGGCGCTCAAAAGCTTCAAGGCCCAATCTCTGTGACAGGCCCATCTCCTGATAATGGGTCACATAGCCATTAAAGTGCAGAGGGACAAGGGTGGCAGATCAGTCGCTCTGCAGGTTGGATTGTTGCACTGTTTGGTTTCTTACTGTCTGTGTGCAAGTTGCGAGCTGGAGGCGGAGAGGTCAGTTTGCCATGATAATAAAGAGGACAGGGGAGCAGGAAAGAGCTCTTTAGTCTCTAAACACAAAGCTTGAGTCACTGCTCTGAAAGGGACTAGGACATAGACAAGCCAGTTAGAGTCCCATTCTGTTTGGCCTGCAGCTTTGCAGAAGTCTGGAATAAAGAAAGTAATGGAGCCGCTGTAAGGCTAGCCTGCTTAATGGGAGTCGCCTCCTTGTTTTGAATGCTTCCTCGAAAAAAATTAAAACCTCAGTGACCTCAAGGCAGCATACTCTGGGTTTATATGGGGTCAAGGTTAAGCAAGGGTGTCCAGTTATACTGCTTAACTTTCAGACACAAGTTCGTCCATCTGCGCCAGGTCTGACCTTGTTTTCCATCACAAACGCACACAAACATGACACGTCAACGGGTGTCTGAGCAATCACCCCACGTCAAATAAAGGGAAGTGATTTCATAATGGTGCCCTACCAGACCGCCACGCGCCAAGGTTATCTGTATGACAAAGCAACTTTCTTATTCTATGCATTTTCATGAGTCGACCGGGAGAGGTGGATGAAAGAGGAGTGCAGCGGTTGATGACCCCGGGGTCAGAGGGTAGAGGGCTCCAGCTGGTCACACTACCTCCTCATTGACTGATTCCACATCCAGCCTATTGTGTTTGGCGCGTGTCCATTGTTCTGCAGCGGCATTAAAATGCATAGATTCCTGTCAGCCATTTCACTGCTAGTTGACCTTATTAGCTAAGGTGAATACATAAAACATGGAGTTTAGGATCATTAGATATATGAGATTCACTTAAAGAGATGATGCTCATCAGTGAACATAGCTGCGATATCTCGGGCGATGCTCGGTATTCATAGCGCAATCAATAAAACATACAGTCCACCACCGAGCTGGGCGAAGGCAAACAAACGCTCGTGTAGGTGAGGAGATACATTCAAACAATCAACCAAGGTATAAACGCCTCTGGAAATTTGTTGTGCTCTATGGAATCTCCAGGCAGCCTATTGTAGGTACTTACCACCCTGCCCCCACTCTCCTCTCTATTTTTCTACTCTGCATGCTTCTTGCAGAGCACATACAGACACACTGCAGCAAGTGAGAGGACGGGAGGAGAAGAAAAGGGGACAGAAGAGGTGCTGATACTCAGTAATTGAGGGGCAACCCTGTCACAGTTGACCTGCAGGAGACCGGGGATAAAATGTATTCCATTTTCTCTCTGCTATCCTGGGACTGACAGCCTGCAGAGTCCCAGGTCTGACAGACCTAACTGAGGGCTGTCACCCTCTGCCTACCTCTCTCATAGCACATGACACCCATTTCTAGCTTGTGTTCTCACTCACAAGCACACACACACACAGTGTAAAACACACCGGCTTCTACCTGCAGGATGCCACTGGACCAAAATTTACACTGAAAAATACACAGAATGTGCACGGCGGTTTCAAAATCACTTGACACAATAAAATTTCAGTTTAATCTTCACATGAACAAGCCTTAATATGTATATTTTAAATATATCAATGAGATCTTTCACCATATCAGGGCACCAGAATGTTTCGTGGAGTGAAATGACAGCGCTGCCCATTTTGCAGACACTCTAATGCTTCTCTAGTAAAAACAAAGTACCAGCTCTCATCATCAGAAGCGCATCTCCCAAAAATGGGGCTGATGTAGTGACGGATAAAAGGAGTATATTTAGACCCCGAGTCCCTGCCCTTTGTGTCTTCCTGATTTGTTCTAATGTGGGAGCCTAATCCAGCAAAAGCAGATTATACATGTATTAAATTCCTTAAAATTGCAGTATTTTTAATACCACATTTGCAGTGGAAATGCAATTGAAGCAGCTTACAAAACATAAACCTCCCAAACTGTGTCTCTGCGGCAATAAAGGGGTTGAAACATGCGAGCAAAATGAACCATGAGAATTATGTTTTCAAAAAGATATTGTTACACTGATGATGTATGTTTGTAAGACAGCAGGAGAAAATGCTCACCCAACCAGAAGGAACAAAAAATAGGTGGTGATTGCAGACCGCTGACATGTGCTATATGTGTGTGTGTGTGTGTGTAATTGATTGTGCACTGTGACCCAAATAGTTGCATTAAAAAAAAACTAAAAGGTTTTTTTTGACATTACTTATGTTATTACACAAAATCAATATTATATCACTTTGCCATTTCCAGAGGTTCTTTGCGCACACATTTTTATGTCTCACAGAAACTCTCAAGTGGGTTATCTCCAAATGAGAACATGGAAGTGGGCAGGACGAACAATTCAGCTGAGTTTTTGCCTTACAGGCTTCCTGCACGTTGTTTAAATCACTTTCTGCATTAATGGCTTTTCAAGAAAAAAGAAGGAAACATCCGCAACGACCTAATAAATCAGCCGCGCTAAAGAGTGAAAATTGCAAATAATTCAAATGACATTTACACGACTTCTGAGGAAATATTATGCATATAACCGGCAGAAATGAACACACTATGCAAACAAAAGCTGCGTAATACACTCCACTCAGTGTTCGCCTCTGTACACCTGACCCAGTGAGTGTCCTCTCAATGACAATATGGCCGCCCCCACAAGCTGTAGCCCGGTCGCCATAATGACACAATGCACCCATCTGCCCTTCAAACCAACCCGGCAGCATGAGGCTGACCTGTGTGTGTCCATGCGCGTGTGTGTGTGTCCCATCTGCCCTTTCAGCCAGGCAAGCAGCATGAAGCTGACCTCTGACCCTTAGGATTATGGCTCCACCATGTGCCAGTGAGCAGGGTGATGAGATTGACCTATGTGGGCTGCTGCTGCTGCAACTACTGCTGTGTGTGAGTGTATATTACTGATATCTGACAGCTAGCAAGATCCACCGACCAACACACACATGAAATACTGCTCGCTCTCCTCACTTTTGGATCCATAAATCATCATCTCTCTGTTAAAATGACTACGCTGTTAAATTTGATGGTATGAAGACTGAAAAGCTTCCAATCATTTAGTTTACATGCATGTTCAACAGTGTGCATGTGTGTGTTGATATGTTTATACAACTGCCTCTCTAGTGAGTGATCTAATGCTCGTCTAAGGACAAGCAGACATCCTGAGCTCTGACACAACCAATCATCGCAAAGCCAGCGTGATCGCCTTGGCAACCCCTGTCACCACATAGTTTATCCAGAGCCTCCTCCAATCAGGAAGCACCACAGCCTTTCCAAGCCCCTCCCTCAGGGGTTAGGGAGGTGGTGCCAGCCGTTGGTGCAGAGGATGCTGCATGAGCGGATGCTCTAATCTGGATCCAGTGAGGAGAGGATCACTAATCCCAGATTATGGCTCTCTGGGATTAAGACATGCTGATGCACAGGTTTGCACTCACCTCCAATCCCCAGACCTCTCAATCTGGCTCTCTGCTCTGAACCTCAAACCTCAGTCAGAAGACTCGATTAAAGTTGAAGCTGTGGCAACAGTGCTGGTTCCTGAAATGAGATGTCTTGTTAAAGGTGTTGGCATGTTGATCTGAACGATTCACAGCACACCTGCTGTCTGCCGTTAGATGGTTCTCAGCTGTTTGATGCTATAGTGTGAGTGTACAGAATGATTTGTGACGTGTTGATGCTCTGAATTGTCGACGCACTGAAGGCAATGGGTTAGCGGAAATGAAAGTTTCTCTCTGTCGCTACTATCTCGCTGAGCACAAGTGACAGGGACAACAGGGAGAGTGGTAAACAAAGCAAAGCAGACACTCCACCTCTAAGGGATAGCAAATCACCACACTGATACCTGCTATGTGTCATACAGAATAAGAGCGGGGACAGCACAGGAAACAGCTCAGGCGAGTCAAACGTGAAACTTCATGAAACTGTTTCGCCAAACTCTCCGTCACTCATAAGAAATTCAATCTCTCTTGACAGCATTTCTCAAAAGTGCTTTTCGATACCTAAACATGCATTTTTGAGCAAACGAATGAAGCAGAAATCTGAAATTTTGCGACTGCAGTTCAGAATGATACATCTGTGTGATGAAGAATTCCCTCAGTCCACAGAGTTTGATGTATCAGTGACAATCTAGGAGATTTAAGCCTCCTACTATGGGAGTTTATCACAGGGCCAAATTATTTCAGCACACAGAGAAAAATCATGTGAAAAGGGTGGGAAACAAAGAGAGGAGGGAAAGAGAAAAATGGTGGCAGTGGGAGAAATAACTGCTCAAATATTGTCCATTACAATAATTCATACATCACAGGGTGATGTGTAAATTAGGACCTTGGAGTCAACACGCGTACAAATAATTAAGCTGAAATATTAATGATGAAATGTCCTCACAAGTGTGCAGCTCATGATCAATTTGGGGTTAATGAGTCATTTATCTCCGTCCAATCCCTGCTCTTCCTCCCACCACAGCCTGCTGCAGGGAGAACTACATGTCAGGGTCCGCCATGTAGTGTGGACAAATGTGCAAAAGATCCCCTAAACAAAATCTATTCATCATGCACTGTCATCTTTTTTTTCTCAAAGGTTGATAAAAAGGGAGACAGAAAGTGTAGTAAAGAATCAAGAGTTAGTGCAGGTACAGCTGTGTTCGAGGTTGTCAGCTGAAGACCTGCAGATTCCCCAATTTCTTGTCTTTTTTCTGATTTCCAGAAAAGAAGCTCAGACTGGTGGCCCTGTCCAAAAGCACAAACTGGTGTGACTAAAGGGAAGAATCAAATATTAGCTGCTTTGTCTTATTCTCAGCGGTGGATCATCCATCTCCATGCTGACTCAGAGACTGCACTGTGGTTGCCCGGGGCTGTATGAGACGGTTATTGTTTGTGTGTGTGACATGTTGCCTGTTTACACTGGACAGCAGTCGCATCTCACCGTCTTTTTCTCTTTTACTCATTAAGGACCTTCCCTCTATTCTGAAGCTGATTAGTCCTGACCTGAGCAACCTAGTGCTGCTATATCCAATCAGTCTAATCACTCAAACTCTTGCCTTCCCCCACCTTCTTTACACTAATGGGCTTTCCCTGCTCTGGTGACTTAGCACTTAAGAGGGGTGGGAGGTGGGGGTGGTGGGGGGTCACTACTTCAGGAAAACCCTGTTAAAACTTCTTAACAGAGCCGATGCCGTCCCTCAGTTTACATGCAGCTCAAGTATTTATGAAAAAAATAACCAGTACCGTCCCTTATTTACTAAAACGAACAGTGGAGAACCAAGCTGCCAGCATGCCTTTGTATGAATTTGCATCACCTCCCAAAGGGCAAGCAAATTAATGAATATTCACACTTAATCTATAGCCCACGGCAGCCATGCATTATTCATAAGTTGTTGCTGTTTTTGTGGTTGCATGCATACGTCTCAGATTTGTCACCGCAAATCATAATTTCATTTTCTTCTCACTTCATTTTCTGCCACGTGCAAGTGATGGCTGCACTTGTTAAAGGCATGCAGCAAATCACAGCGTGGACTAATGTCTTTAGCACCCCACAGTTTTTAATCTAACAACTAATGTGGAGCCCTGTCCTTAACAGAGAGATTCATGCTTCTTAATGCCTACAACAACATTCCTAATCTCAGATTCTGCCTCTGGTTCTCACAGGCTTTTCATGTCAGCAAGGACTCGGGCTGTCACTAAGCTGCACCGGGCTCAGAGCGGCAACGGTAAAGACATCAGTGAGACAGGTGCCATCTTGAATCATGGCACTTTGTCAACATGCAAACTTGGCTTGGACTCCTGATATGCAATGTCTCCATGCGCCGGTATGTTTAGAACATCAAAACTCAAATTGCTCACGCGTCTATACGTACAGAGTCGATCAGTCACCAGAATATGGCATAACTCAGCAGTAAAACTTAAAATGGGGAGACAGCATTGACACTCCATTGTCCAACCCAGCGAAGAGGACCTCTAAAAGGTTTCTGTATGAAGGAAGGAGAGAGTGGGGTGACAGTTTAAAAGCCTTCTCTGACACTCAGCAAAATGGGCCTACCTTCTTCCACACAATTGCACCGGCAAGTCAAATTGCATTAGTGATGCACAATGTTTTCACAGCAAAAGAAACAAAACAAAAAAAAGGCACAATAGAGCTGAAAATATGGTGGATTGTACTGAGCCAATGTTTAGAGGGTGTTCCTCTTTTATAGGGAAATAAGCAGGACTCTGACATTATCTTTCACAACAAAATAAAATCACTACAAGCACTAAAGCTGCTGGTAAAAATTCAGAAATTGTTTGCAGGAGGAAAAATATTAATCAAGCAGTTAAATATAAATTTGCAGAAAAGCACAGAGTGATCATTTCAGAATCATTTGTTCTTAAGTGGCACAATCAAAATATTCTTTCAGCAATCACTCAGACTGAATATCCCTTGTAAAAACATGCAGCAACACTTCAAGAGTCACCTCTCTGGTCTCAAAATAAATTTCTGACTCGAAAATAGTTTTGAAAAGAGGCTTTTTCAAAAAAATAGCAGGCTCAGTAACATCCAGGCAAAGGGAAAATAATTGCACTACTTTTTGGTCAAACATGAATATTCAAAATTCCCTGAATTTGCTGTGAGAAAAAATAATTAGGAGTTTATTAGCATTTGTTTATTTGTCCATGCATAAAACCTCTTAATGAGAATGTATTAACAAGCTCTCGACTCTGGGGAGGTAAATTCTCAGCGTTAAGAATGCCTTCCATCTTTGGAAAATGTTACGAAAAAACAGAAAATTGATCATCCTGTGAACAGCTAAATTAACCGCAAGCGTCTAATGTGGGATGACATGTCCTCAGTCAACCTCGTGTAGCAGATTTTGCTCTCCATGCATTGAAACGTAAAAAGGAGGAAAATACCAAGTCAGGGTAATTATAACACATACAGTGACTTGACATTTAGGGCACAGTGTAGAGAGGGGAGATAGTTGGCCTTATCAGAAGCTATAATGAAAGGTCAATGGCCTCCTCAGTGTTTACCTCCAATCATGTGGTCTGAAGAAGCTTCTTCAGTCTCTATTGAAAGAGCAGTGGTCTGGTTGCCAGATAACAGCACTGTCGGCTGCAGGTGAAACAAACACTCTTTCATTTCTAATAAACCAACTGATTCTGTAGTTTGCTACAAATGAAAAGATGCGTGTTAATTACAAAACGCTGGAATATAACTATATTGCTGTTAATAAAAAAAATGGCAGGATTGCAAAAAAAATGCACCAGCACAGTGACACTCCCATAGTAGCACTCTGGAGCAAACAGAAATATATATATTGCACTGTTGTTACACCTATTTTTCCACTCATCTCATGCTGTAACTGGACTGTGCTTATGTGAAAACTGAGTAAAGTCTGTCTATCCCTCTCTCCCTCTCTCTCTCTCTCTCTCTCTCTGCCCGTGTCTTTTTGGTTCAGTCTCAGTCAGTGGAAGGAAAAAGCTGCATTGATAAATAGGTCAGAGAGCTTTTCCACCCCCCAATGGTTTCAGGCCCAGCTTGGCAAATTGAACATAATTAAGGCCCAAGGCAAAGGTTGCACTTTCCTTGAAATAGCGAGAGGAGTGGTGCAGAAGGTAGCCTGCTACAGGAGGAAACACGCTGCCATGCATGTTCGGTACAGCATGCCTGGGCACAGAGGATCCACAGAGCCGCAGCCGTGAGAGGAGGAGGAGGAAGAACGGGGGGTTGGTGAGAGAGAAGAGAGGATGGCAGCCATTACAGAGCCAGGAAAACTCTTCATACACGTCTCTATGTATCACTCCGTCCTTCTGACTCTGATGCAGGATTCGATGCTTCTTATTTTCTATGAGATTAATGCACATTAAAGGAACAGTTTAACGTTTTGGAAAAGCTGAAGCTTAAATTTACCTGGTAAATATGATGCCATGAGTTAGCTTAGCTCAGTTACCCTGGTCTCTGAAAAAGACATGAATATGATATATTCTTTTTGTTCGATGCACAAAAAAAAACGAAGCATAAAACCAACAATGTATGCTTTTAAGAGGAGCTGTGTACAGAATGGTTTATATAGATGGAGTCCTGCCTACCCTGCAGACTTTACATATGACATCAGGCACATAAAAGTTCTTTTTAGCTGATCTGAGCATTACAAGACATTGTAAAATAAAAGCTTGCACAAATCTACTTGTCTTATGAATGTAGTTCTATAGGTCAGAAAAATATAACAGTAGTAGCATCATCATTACAATAGTTCTTCACTCATCTTTCTTGCAGTTTGAAGTCCTTTTTAAAGAATCCAGATGTTTTTTGGAATACATTTCCAAATAATATTTTTGCTTATTGTGGAGGGTTACAGTTTTTGTTAAAATGCGATTATGATGTTAAAAAACTAAACATCAAGTTGTCAAGATTTCATCAGCAGGTTCTCCTATACTGGAAGATGTTATACAAACATAACTTTACCCCCCATACTACACCGCTTTGGAACAACAGATACATTCTTCGAAGGAACAAATCTCTATTTTACAAAGAGTGGATGGACAGAAATATTTGGTGTATTATGGACTTGCTGGACTCAAATGGAAATATTCTCTCATACAATGACTTTGGGGTGAAATGGAACTTTTGCTGTCATCCAAAACAATTTTTCAATCTTGTAAATGCTATTCCTAAACCATTCCTATCACAAGCCAAAGAAGTAGTTATTCATTCCAATTCAGTACCTAGATTGCCTAATTTTTTTATAGAAGAGATAAACTTTTTGGATAGAAATTGTAACAATAGTTTTATTAGAAAAATACTTACTAATGATTTATATCCCAAACAATATTGTAGAATCCAAGATTTTAGAGAATTTGAATTGATTAAAGTCAAGAAATTAAGAACAGATTATTTAAAATACCCCTTGTTACCAAAATCTAAAGAAATTCATTTTAAACTGATCAATAACATATATCCATCAAGTGAATTTTTAAGACTTAGATTTCAATTTGATAGTAATGAATGTGTCTTTTGTAAAACAGAAATGGAAACTACAAGTCACATTTTTTATGAGTGTGTCTTGGTTAAGGTTTTTTGGTCTCAGATCCAAGAATGGTTGGAGAATAAGAAGGTAACTGTTAAACTATCCTCTCAGGCTGATATTTTATATGGAATGATTCTGGAAAGTAAATTAGATAACTTGTTGAT
Source organism: Acanthochromis polyacanthus (assembly GCF_021347895.1). Taxonomy (NCBI): domain Eukaryota; kingdom Metazoa; phylum Chordata; class Actinopteri; family Pomacentridae; genus Acanthochromis; species Acanthochromis polyacanthus. The sequence goes on along the minus strand of NC_067132.1, from coordinate 18,871,849 downwards.
AAATGTAATCCTCATATTGGCAAAACATCATATACATAAGTCTAAATATTTCAAATCCCCTCCCGTATTTAAATGTTTTATAAATGAGTTTAAAGAATATTATAAATCCTTGAAATACATGAAATTGAAAACTGCAATAGAGCTATTAAATCAAATAGAGCATTACAATTTAACTGACCTCTAAACTGACCCTTAAAAATTTTTTTTTTTTTCATTGTATCATTGATTGATGTTGGCTTCTACTCAAAGTAGCATATTTTGATTGGTTATGAATGTAATGTTATGCCTTAATGTTTGTAAATGATTACAAATAAACGGAGAAAAGAATAAAAAAAAAAAAAAAAAAGCAGCCAATAGCAAAAAAAAAAAAAAAAAAAAAAAAAAAAAAATCTTTCTTGCAGTTATGCCCTTCTTATTGTTTTCTAGATTTTTAGAAATACAAAACCTTTATGGATTAAAAACAAAAATCTGCAGTTTGAAGGGTTCTGTCAACAGACATTTGTTTAAGATGCATTTTTTCAACTGCATCGTTACTTTTTGTAGTACAGTGTTGGACCACTGGGGCAAACGAGCAGGATGGTTGACTGACTAATTTGCTTTATACATTCAAGGCTGTACCATTTCCTGGCTCAGTGACTTAGAAATAGTTCAGCACATAATCCCCAGCCAAACCACAATGTGTCACTTTTACATTTAATCATTTTTATATGGCTTAAACATATGAAATATATGTTAGTGAAACTTTAGACAGATCCAGGCTAGTTGTTTCACCTGTTTCCAGTATTTACTGTGCAGACATGAGCGGTATTAATCTTCTCGATGCCTAGTTTTAATACAAACCTGAAACCTAATAGATGCTTCAAACTCTTAATCATCACATTTTTAAGGATGCTTTCCTCACTGTACATTCCACACGGGCTAAGTGAATCAGTTTAACGTCTCTACTAGTCACAGTGTATCCTTAACAATCTGGAGATGTTGTTAGTGAGTTTGGATGCCAAGCTCCATTAGTGTCCCAGCATCCTCTGCTCTGAGGGCTTCACCTCGGCAGGAAGTAGACAGCAGAGCAGAACAGCACAGGGATCGGACAGGTTAAGGACGAAGAGGTCCAGGATAGAGGTAAGGAAAGGAGAGGCAGTGGCGTTAACTACCCAGTTAAACTGTCCGGCTGCAGTGGTGAAAGCAAAATATTTGTTGGCAGTGTATTAAGGGTCAGTCTTGTTTCACACCAAAGCACCATCTTTATTAATGAGACCTGATAGAGAGCAAGGACTCCCTGCAGGAGCGCTATATGGCATTATCTTTAGTTGCCACCACCACCTCTTCACATTAGATTTCTCATTAGCTTTGCCATTAGTTTTCACATTAGCACAATGGTCCTTCATAACTACTTGAATGTTTTCTGCATAAGCCTACATGATGGCAGGGAAAGTAGCTGCACACATGAAATCAACAGTTCAGTCTTTACACTCAGGATGAGATTAATTTTTCATGGAATAATTTAAAATGCTAGAATGAAAGGAAAAGTGTTTGTGATGCACAGTGTTTGAGGATACACAAAGTAAATGTTGCAAAAGTGGGAAAGATTGTAGTAATTGTAGTCAAAGACTATAATTTAGGGCTAAAAGCTGCTGTAGTGTGCATTAGCAAAATGCTAACACTGAATATTGGAAGATAATTTAAAAGGTTTTCCTTTCCATGAATGATGTTTGGTCTTTAATAGCAGTGCAGCGAGTCTTGACTAGTCTGAGATAAAACTCTTTTGTGCATTTTGTTGTATGCAATCATTGTCATAAATAAATACATAAAAAATAAAAAAAAGATCATGTGCTTTAAGCTGAGTGTTTTGGCTTGATTTTAAATTATTCACATACAGCCTTTCCCTAAAGAGCACTGTAAATTATGTCAGTAGCTGAAATGGCAAACTTGCAGCACCCCGCATGCTCAACGCAAAATGTCAGGATAGTGAGGACAATTTGCTCATTATCATAATGCAGGCTTTTTGTTCTTGAATAAATCGTACGTCTGAAATTAAAGTGTGGTAAAACTGTTGGTTAATGCTTTGGATTGGATAGCATTTAATGTTGCTGTTTCCATGTAAAAATCAATTTTATACAATAGCTCTATCATTTTGATTTTATTCTGTAACAGAAATTTTAGATGTCAGATTTGACCCACAGTGATTCTGTAAATTCACCTGCTCACATTTTAAATGGATGTGCAGCAGCATTACACCAGGCACTCTGCCTTCCCTCCCCCATCACAGACACCCAGTGCGACCGGACGCCATATGGCGAAAGATTTACTATGGCGACACGGCCAGGAGGCTCTAACTCAAACCTTCATCAGAATGTCAAGGAATGTCAGCGAGAAGGGAGATGATGATGAGAGGGAAGCAGAAAGGATACAGTAGCATTGTTCCCTCAGCGCATCAGGCTCAGCTGGCCTAAACAGTCCCAGTCCCCTCAGCCTCGTAAGACTAATGGCGGAAAATCACAACCTGGGGGGTTTGATCCTCTAAAGGGCCTCTGAGACCTTATTAATATGCAGCTTTTTTGTGCGAAACACAGACATGCTCTGAAATGTGTGTCGCATGCGCTCAGATTTACGCACAAGAGCAGAAACATCCAGAGCGTACACTAAGCATGTAGATAAAATAGACAGGGCAGGAAGACACAAAGACATGCGTGTATTCGCCGCAGTCAAACATGAACCATGAATCCTTTGCACAAGATGCAAAAGCTATAAAGAAAATATTCACTTGATTGCTCCTTGACCATGCAGTCAAAGTAAGAAAACCAGACAGGTACTATCTCCCCACTCTGCATGGTATATGTGAATGTGCTGTGGAGGCATTTTCGCCATCTCGGTTCTCTATGTATGGCTCCCATCCCCCAGCCTCTCCATCATACTGTATCCTCCTCACCCACACAGCAGGCTCCCCTCCCCCACCCTTCTCTCACCATCCCCTGGGAAGATGGAGCAACCAGAGAGAAATTAATTGAAATCTAAACCCCGATGCAGGATTAACTAAGTAGGTGAATTCCAGTTGTCACATAATCAGGGCTAGTGTACTATTTGACTTTCATCAAATGGGGCTGACTGAGACAGCGACCGGGCATAATGACAGGAAAAAAGCAGCCAGCTGCTGTGCCCCCCTCCCTCACTTCTCTTTTCCTCTCTTCATCCCATACCTTCCCCCCTCTCCTCAGCATCTCTCCATCCATCCCTGCCTCCTACTCTCTGATGTAAATTTGGGATCCTTCCTATAGCCAGTGAGGTATACACACAGGAGATCCCAACGGGGGTAAAATTGCAAAATGCTGCTATCACATTTTGTGACCCCCCTGCCTCCATGTACATGCATCTGATATGGAGATGGATAACTGATGGTAACCAGCAGCTGCAGGAAATTCATCTTTCTTTATCATCGCCCTGTTGCCACTAGTGATGGAAATACTTTATCACATGCAAGCAAGTACACTGTGTCATGTACACAGGCAAAGATCTGAGTGAGGAGCCCGAATTATCACACAATTACACAAAAAGACAAATCGTGAAGAAATCTCCTTCAATAAGCAGCTATCTGTTATTATACATATTATTTAAAGTAACTGTGGTATTTGCTGTACCAGCATTTGAGAAATAGACTCTGTCATTTCCCAACCACTGTAAACGCACCGTGGTATTTGGCTTTCTTCTGAAACAACAGAGGATGAAATGTTGAAGTAAAGTGGGTCAAACAGCACGCCGCTCCGATGAAGCATGACTTGCCGCAAAAAAAATGAGAGCATGTCAGAAGATTTTTCTTTCACTTTGAGAGGGTGATGTAGATAGGGCAATGCGAGTCGCTATGAAGCAAAACCACTTGATCTATTTTGAACATTGAAAATTGTCCTCAGTTCAATCTTACTCTGTATTGCACGACAGTAATTTTTGATTAGCAAAATGCAAATAAACACTGTGTCTTATTTAGCATAAAGTTCAAGCTCCAACAAGGAGGGGAAACATAAAGAACGATGTTGCTTCCGCTCCTTTTTATTTATCTTTTTATTTAAAATGTTGCTGAGAAATGTTACTTAAATGACAGTATTAAAATGAATACTGCGTGTCCCTTTAATTCTCAATATCCATTTCTCAGGGTTATTTTTTTTTGTGGTAGAATTGGTGCTGTAGCAGCTACAAAATCATTACATTTCTTTAGAATTTCACACTGTTTAAAAATCAATATTTTAGCAAGTTGTCTGTGTGTGTTTGTGTGTATATCTAAGATGTGGATAGCTGTGGGTGTGGGCTGTAACGTCAGTACAGCAGAGCAAGCTGCCAGCTACCCAGTTGATAATATAGCTTGGGCTTGTGCCCGGTGAAGTTGACCTCAGCCTGTTGGCTCACAATGTCATTTACCACCTGCCACACACACACACACACACACACACACACACACACACACACACACACACACACACACACACACACACACACACACACACACACACACACACACACACACACACACACACACACACACACACACACAATTCTCCTATCTCTGTTTCAGCTCCACCTCTACACATCTTTGTCTCTCTACAAATACACACATAAATACACAGGTCTATCCTTCAGTACAGAAGGCTTGTTCATGCCACTGCTAGATAAAGCGACATGATGGACTAATATGTGCTCAACAAGTGTCAGAGTCTGTATGTGAAGGTGCAAAATGTCAATCTACAATAAGCTGAGGAAATTGTTGAGGAGTTTAGCTAATTTTGTCAGAGTTTACAGTTTTCTGTTGCTGAGAGCGGAGAACAAAGACACACAACAGTTTTAAAACACACACACTGGCATATGAACAAATTCAGACACTTCGACAGAGCTGTGTGGTGAAGGCGTGTGGAGCGGCATACCTGGACAGATGGCAGGCAGTCATCCCGTTGGACCTGCCATCAGAGCACTGCCTGAGAGGAAGAGGAGAACAGAAACAGATTCATCTGCTGCACACACACACACACATACACAACACACACACACAGATCTGTTTCCACAATGAAGGCATGCTGACATGTGTGTTGTTGTCTGACCACTGGCTACACACAGTTACTGCACCACTAATACAATGCATGGAATATAGTAATAGTAAACTGAGAAAATCCTATTTGACTACAAACTCTAAGCAACATTGTTTACACACAGTAAGAGCCGCAGCATTTTATTTTGTATCACGGATAAATCACAGTACAAATCCATGGAGCGGATCAGTTGGTTTATTAGCATCAGCTTGAACTCTGACACCTGGATTCATTTCATCCGATCTAATTAAGATCGATTTTTGTTCAGGCAAATGTTTTACTGTGGCACAGGCAGGAGGCTGCGGCTGTCGTGCTACACAAGGCCGCGGTGTGTGTCTCTGCCTGGTAAAAACCTATCTGATGCTCTCCATTACAAGGAGGAGCGATGGGTAGATGGGCTAACAGACTACCAAAACCCACTACTCTGGTCTAAATCACATTTCAAAGCATAGAGGAGTCTATTATAGGAAATTAGAAAGGCCTTGGATCTCAACAAGCCTATCCTTCAATTTTATTGAGTCTTCTCAGTAGCCCTTGGTGTATTGTGTATACTTGTCAATAGCAATTCGTCTACATGCGTTGTGTTGACAAACAGAGTGTGTAAGTGCAGCTCACACACACTCACACACAAACACACACATCAGACTTGACCCTGCCCTTGGGACCTGCAGGAGGACAGCGTAGAGGAGAATTCGACATTCAATGCAGATTTTTAATTCAAACCACAAATTCAAATCGTCATCAGCCTGAAAAGCAAAAAAATTGAAGGCAGTATAACGCTGATGTGTGCTAAATGCTGGCAGGAGATATGAGTCTCTGCTATTATCTACCTCAAATGAAGTGAAATAATGGGAGCAGAGAATCATTCCCATCTTAAACACAAATTATCTGTCGTTTAAATGCAAACAAAAACATCCTTTTCTCGGCAGGTTCTGGCTTCATTCTCAGTATATAGGCAGGAGCATCTCCACGCTTGCAGCTGTAAAGATTCCCAACCATCTCCCCTGCGTTCCACTCCAATCTTTAAACCCCCTCTAAATTTCCATCCATCCCCCGTCCACACTCCTGCTGTCTGTCTGCCCCTGCAGAGAGCCACTGCTCACAATCCATGTGCATCGTGTCAGATAATTTTGTGGTGGCAAATCAATAATGCAACCGTAAATTTCATTTAAATAAACATTAGTGGCCTACTTAATTAATGAAACCTCATCTGCAATTTGTCAGTGTCAGGAGTGCGAGCTCCTTTGATGTTGATATGAATATTCCTTTTCAGAAAATGAGGCTCTCGCACGATTAGTGCTTATTGTGGCGTTAGCCTCTTCCTACCTTCTGCGATGCTGCCTGAATTTGTGCAGGGCTTATCAAGAGTACACAGCATCACCAGATTAAAATCATTTATTGTGCAGGGAGGACAATGGGAGGCTGTTAAATGAGTGTGGGGAAACATCATGAAAAATAGTGGGGGGAATATCTAATGAATCTAATCTACATACAAGCGACCTGATCAAATGCTTGAGCAATTTCAAAGGCCATATATCAAACAGTACATGACATTAACATCGAATCAATATCTGGGAGGTCCACACCCATAAGCAATAACGCTCAGCGTTAATAACCAGCAGGGTTATGAGAGATAAATAAAAAGGAGAACTATAAAACAACACACTATCATAATGTGAGACGAGGATCTGACCTGTCCTTGTCAGCGCGCACAAAACAGCTGCTCATAACCCAATTTCACTCAGATGCATAATTTAGCGTTGAGCTATATGACTTCTACACAACTATAAAAATATTCATCATAGCAAGTTAGCAAATCTACTTCAACAGACTTGCCTGCAATCCCTTGTTTCAACATTACAACTGCTTCACTAATTGGGAGAACAACTCATAAAGGCTTCACTGACCCAAATAAGTCAAGCTGATCAACGCATTGCCCAAGTTGATAAGTTTAAAACATTCAAGATGGTATAAAAGGACTTGACTCATTAACCATGAAACTAAAATCAGCCTGACAGCAGTGAAGCTAGTACAGTACATGATATAACGGCAAGAGAGCACCTTGACAGTCAAAATGTGTTTGTAAGTCAGATTTCAGCGAAAAATATATCAATCAAAGCAGCATCACTGATCAAAATAAAAGAGTAAAGAACTATCAGATGGAAATGTTAAAATACTGTATAGCCAATAAGGAAAAGAAAGGCAGATTGACGCATCTAGTTTCACTCTTATGAATAAACCAAAACACAGAATATACTAAGTAGTCAGGCTGGGGTTCTGCTGCTGATAAAACCAAATGAACTGCAATTAAATGCTGTCCCAGTCCAACAAACAACACACTTCTGGGGCAACAACAGGAATGAAATACAAATGCACGCTGACCTGTAGTTAAACACCCAAAAGCTTTTCATTTAATGTGTTAGGGCAAAACATCCAACACAAGTCAAAAGGTCTGCACACCAGTCCTATTTAAAGCTCACACACAATATGTATGAGGTAATTAGAAGGATATGTTCTCTACCACAACAAAGAAGAAGAAGAAAATGTTCTGAAATGCTTTGGAAGTAGGTGCCACTTGTACCAACTGACTACATCTGCTCCATGGGACCAAACGAGGCTAGTTCATTCATTTTTCAGCAAAAACCAGGTTACAGTGCAGAGCCAAAACCTGATTAAAGCTCAAGGTATGAAGGAGATAGAATAAGGAAAGTGGAAATCACCCCCCATCCCTTATTTGGGACACCTGAAATAGGCCAGAGGAGCCCTGGGAAGCCTGAGAGACTGAAGGGAAAAGAGGAGAGGGAGGAGGTGGAGGGATGATGGTGGTGGTGGAGGGATTCAGCAGGGCCTTAAGTGTGCTATCATAGGCGTCTCTTGTGCCTGCCTGCTTTATTTGCAGTAGTCAGGTTAATGAGTCCACCAGCCCACTTGATGTTGAGAGGCCTGCCACAAAGAGCTGCCTCATTAGAGCTAGCCTGGCACGCTGCTCTGAGACAAAGGGACATTCACGCTACTGAATGCCTTTACGCTCCTCAATGCTGCCAGCCTGCAAGGGCCAGTGCCATGGCGTAGACCCTGCACACGTCCTGGCACACGGCCAGCCACACCACGACCCCGAGCCCGGATGGACTCGCAGGCTGCTGCAGCGTTATTAGGCAGAAGACTTCACCGGCCGTCACCCGCTGTGTGCTGGTGTGTGTGTTCTGGAGAGAGCATATGTAAAAGCTACTGCAGGAAGCCAGTAGATGTGCTGCATTATCGATGACTGCGATTGGTTTCCCTGCTCTCCTCCTCGCTTCATCTTTGCATTTGCCACCAGGCTTCACCTCAGTGTTCTCCAGAGCAAAGCGCCTTGTTCAAACAGCTCCCAGCTAACAAGGTTACATCTAAAATACATTCACAAATCATCTTAAAAGCACAATTGCTGCCCTGACCACAGGTAACCAATTAGTATGACATAATGAATGAAGTGCTGTTAGACAGCCATGACACAAGCATGATTCCTGTCTGCGATACAAGTTGCTTTATCAGCCAAGGTGCAGGTCTGACCTATTTAATGAGAGCCGATGCGAGGTATTCAAATGCCACTGCTCTGTGTAATTTCATGTTTCACAACTAGAGGCTGCAATGTCTATTTCTACAAGAAAACCAGCTCACCACCAAACACAAAGTCATTAAACAATTTGTATATTTTAGTAGCAAACCCAACAGAAAAATCTTTGATACATTAAAGCCACACAGTTAATCGTGAAGCAAATAGGTTTTGTTCACAGTAAATTAAAAAAAAAAACTGTGGCACAGAAAATATCTTAGCATTCATATTTCATGGTGAACTGTTATGTCTGAAAAATTTCTTTTATATTTTAATGCAAATCATCACTTTTTAATGTATCCTTCATAACTCCTGTCGGTCTGCTTCAGACTTTATTCATTTGCCACATATTTAACACAGCAGTGCACAAGATCAGCCATCTGACTTTTATAGAATACTGTGGAGGGACTCAGTCATGCAACCATGAGGCAAGCATGAACAAACACCCTTATTTCATGATTGATGCACTGGCAAAGATCCAGTTCACCACTTCTGTGTTTTAAAAAAAAAAAGCAAAAAAAAAAGCACATCTCTCAAGGCTTGGGGTCAGGAGTTAAATAATTTCTGCATAGGCAATCCGCTCTTTCCACCACACTATTTATAGCGCAGGCAGAAACAGCTGAGCTGACTGCAGTGATGTCACTTGCGCTGATGGAATGCTTTGTTCCACAGCGTGTGCGCATGCCACCTGGGTCTGTGCAAGCTGCAAGGGGAAGCTCGATGCAGGAGCCAAGATGGCTGACAGTTGCCCCATTTTTCAAGCGTTAAAGAACCGTCACTATCTCCTTGAACCAGGCTGTCCACGGCCGCAAACACGCTAAATAACCTTATAAAAGCATTCCTTCCTCTGTCATGGCTGTGTGTGTTAATGTCACGAAAGGTATCAGCATTCGTGGCTTCCATTTAGAGCTGAGCACTCGTGCCAAAGTAGGGTAACATCAGGGTAACCACACACTGCAGCTTAATAGGAGAAAATAACACACATGGTCTTAAGCATTTAACTGTTTGTCGTTCTGTGCATAGCGTGCGTACGGCTGAGGCGTTCAAGAAGTACTATACCCATATATATTTTTAGTAAGCCTTTGGGCTTCTTTCAGTGTCCCTAAAAGAGCATGGTTGCCTGGCAACCATTATTGTTGCCATGGAGATTCATGTGTTGGCAGCTGCTGCAATCAGCATTAACTCAAGGCACATATTCTCATTCCGATAGTCAGGCGATGGGAAGGCAACTAGGACACACAGTCAGAGAGGGATAGTAATCAGTGTGAAACATATGCTCATCCATTACTCGCTGCATTAATACAATTATATCAAAAAGAAATTTATGGCTGTGCTTTGGTGCAATGATCACACTGCAGACAGAGGCATAAAATTCCACCTCATAACAGATCCCCACTTTCATTTAATAAATGGCACCAGGCTGTAGCACAACACAAAACAATGCTGTTTCGCCTCTGACATGAGCAACAAATCTGTTAAAAATGCCTCTATTTAGAGTCACATTAGAGAATATACATTTGTTTCCATTTCCCCTTCGAAGAAGCAAGGCAAAAAATATATATATATGAAGCTTGTATGCAACAGTAAATGTTAATAACAACAAGACAATGGCATCCCTGCTGAGAAATGTATAAGCAGCATTTACAAATGACTTACTTGACAATATTGTTTACCTATTAAATCATTTCATGAGGAACCTTATTGCACAGTGAGTGTGCACCATCTGAGAGACAGTAAGGGTTATGCTTAGTGATAAATTCCAGGCTAAACTCAATATTTTCAGCTGCTCTGTGCCAGCTGCTGCTGTTTCATTTCGACCTGTTGGGGGATAAGTGATATTTACCTCTTTCCATTCTTCATATGGGTACGCATCCATGCCCACTGGAACAATTGTAACCCTGTTGAGAGTAGAGACGCACAGAGATCATAATAGCAGTTATTTCCTCCCTGGGTTTTTTTTTCCAGGGCCCGGCTCTCTCTGTCACTTCACTGCTGACATCACAGAGCTATGTGGGGATAAAGAGGCAGAGAAAAACAATAACAGACCCATTGACCCCCATTTCACAAACCTTGGGGGTATGGGAGAAATCCACTTACAAGGCTGGAACAGACCTGCTGATTGGGCCTCAATAGGCTTTCTATTAGAGAACAGTAGAAGTGCAGCGGAAAGTCCTGACTGCTGCCATTTCTGAGTGAGGATGCTTCTGCGACTGGTGCAGATTTACATCTAACCTCTTGTACGCCTTGGGTGAGGTGCAGACACTGAAGTGTATCTCGAATCAGAAAGACAACTGGATAAGCGTGAGGTGCAGTTATTGGACTATACATTAATCCACACCGTGCCTTGTAAAATCAGTGATCTGATCAAATTGCTCCGGCTGCATCTATTCAAAAAAACAAAAGTGTGACTGAGCAAAGTGAAGCGGCAGTGCTGGCATACAAGTCATTAGAGCAAAAATGATTTCCAGAAGGATGAGCACCTGTGTCCAAAATAAATGAATTCACTTGATTAATTCAATTACTGTTTTATGTTCACACGAAGCAGATGAGAAGATTCACTACGTTTAATGTTGTTACAACAAATCTTCCTGAAACAAATCAAGATTTTGCTGCTCATCCTTAATTCATATTAAAGCCTGGGGTTTTCCTTTCAGCAGAGCAACCCTTAGACTATTGCCTTCACTAAAAAAGGAAACCCTAGGTTAATGGTTCTGTAAATTTGTCCTCTTTTACAGCTTTAATTGCTCAACACAAGAGAAACATGGCTTTCAGAGTCAGATGCAATGATCTCCTGGCATAAGCATTAGAATAGAGGCTCACCTTGCTTTCTCTGGATGCTGCTGGTTGACATTTAACATCACAGAGAGAGGGGAGGTGGAGAGCCAGGTGCCCTACATGCACATCTGACCCCCTGCTAATGTCAGAGGGGGAAGGTCCCACACTCTCATCCTTGCTTCACTCACACAAAACACTATCAGGGTGCAGAGTATAAAGTATCCATCTCAGTAATTACACACCGAATTTAGCTTCCTCTTAATGTTGATACAGTGGGCGGCACAATTCTACACATCATAAGTCTGCATTGCTTAAATGCAACTTCAGGTTTTTAGTGCAAAAGCTACAGTCATCGTTGTACAATAGAAACAAATTAAACTTCATATCCTCAATGTGGAAACTGTCCTTTATACACAATATAAATTACAAACAGCATCCACAAACTGTCATCTCAATAGACTGAATTATTTTTTGAAAGCTCTGCTACTCAAAATTGCACCTCCTCCTCTGAAATCACAGATACTGTTAAATGTGGAAATTTAACAGCAACCGAGGCAAAGCTGTAAAAGAGAGATTCTCATTCCAAAGTGGGGAAAGCACAATGTCTGTAGAATAAGGGAAAGATGCACACTTTGGAGGGCAGTGCAAACAGCCAGCAGGCCTGTAACCCAGTGCAGATGACCTGGTTCTGCTTGCACGCAACCGTAAAATAACAACTGCTGTTTGGTGTTTGATGTTAGCTTGGGGAGTGTACCGTCCCTGTTCGGGCTAAGCAGGCAAACGTTACCGTCAGGATTGGTTTGACAAAATAAAGAATAAAAGAATTGCAATGAGGTCATGTCCTGAAACAAAGCAGGATCTATATCTACTGGGTTATTCTCTAATTCTGGAGCGTGTGTATTGCAGGTCAGGACTGGTGGCACATATAGCACTGTAACCCACATAGTCTTTTTTTTGTTATTTTTTTTAAAGATATACTGACTATTCAAGATATTGTTTTGATGCTGCTGTCAAATAACTAATTATAGTAGCTTGAACATTTACAGATGTTATAAAATATACACTTAAGGGAGGGAAAGCAAAATGCAAAAAACACGCAGGGTTTAATAAAATAAAACACATAACCACTTTCATTACCAACAACCTATTGACGACAGCATTATTGATACTGTGTCTGCAAGGTTCCCATAACAACCGCACATGCACTTTGAAATACGAGCAATGTTTTATGTAATGGTTTAATAAACTGCTACGTTTGAAATTTATCTGTGTGCCCAAAAGCTTTTATGACCCACTGACAATTTAAACAGAATGAATATGCTGTATTAAATAAATGCAATAATTCTCACAATACAAATGTTCAGAAGGCAGTTAATACACAAAGAGGGTTGCATTGTTATAGCACGATGTTTATTATATTTAGACACAAAGTAAGAGCAAAAAATTGGCATTATTTAAGGCGCACATTGTCTGAATATTTCACTGTTAAATATGCAAACTATTTCCACTGAAGCTGTAGAAATACACAGCATGCCCCCTCTTTCTTATGTGGTACTGCAGGTATGCTTACCTGCATGTGTTGCTGATGCACCATAATACATAAATCAGCTTTACATTTCAGTCAGAAAACCAAAAGAAATCAGTTTTCAACTTTTTCACATGAATATTCAGGGTGTATTGTGTTCAAATTCACTATGACTTTGGAGAAATTTCAAAAACAACTAAAAAAAAACACAACAGAATTTGTTAAAATCATGATGTCTTCATTTTTAAGTTGCTGTTTCACAGCTATCGGCAACATGTTTTAACACAGGAAAGCAAAAATACTCCCCAAATCAAATTATATCAGGCACAATTGCCAAATTAGGATTAATAAAAAATTGTGCAAAACAAACAAACAAAAACACAACAATCTAAAATGCATTAATTGCAGGAGGACTGCTGTATTCTGATGACATTTTTACCTATTATTGAAATGCAATAAAAAGAAGAAGAAATAGATCCAGCCAACACAGCAGCTTTGATGTACATTTTATGGAAAATATTGCAGAGCTGTATGAGTAACACTGTGGGCTGTGTGATGTTGGGGGGAAGGCCTGATGCATGGTGCAAAATACAAAGGGGGGCAGATGGAAAGCAGCAGTTTCTGACACATCCCGATGCTAAAAACTGATGCAACTACATCGTTTACTGCTGCAGAGCACACAGCCTGCAGCAGCCTGCACACACACATACAGGCAGGTACATTTTAGATCCGATGTGGTTTCCAATTCGTTACACCGATTCCCGAAAAGACCACCACCGACGCCTATTAGTGAGCCTAAACGCACACAGGAACGTTTCAAATTAAATTAATCCAAGCTGTTTTTTATAGGGCTACGCTTTATCTGATCTGAAATAAAATTAATTTAGTTATTTCAAACCAGTACATTCTTCTTTCATGTGGCCGAGCTCCAGAGGGAGGCCTGCTTCAGGATTTGATTTTTATTTTTTTTTTCAACAAATAGCCTCGATCGAAGATGCAGAGACAGAGGAGCATTTCGATGTCGCCTTAATTCTAGTTTTGCACTTGTTCCATGTGCAGAAAGCTGTGCATGTGAAGGACGTTTCGATCCTGCAGAGTCCGTGTGTTTTGATGTTAACGAATAGTGTGACAATGCGCAGCCACTGACTACATTATTTTATGCAGTTTCGTCAGATCGCTTAAGCGCTGTGCAGGCGCTTATACCCCCCTTTTGTCCTCTGAGTCTTCAGGTGTGGAGAACAACGTGTCACTGTGCGACAGAAATCCCATTCCAGAGATGTTGAACGCATATCCAACAGAAGTGTGAAGCAGATGGACGGTGCAGTTTAATAAGAGTCCAAATCCAGGCTGCCTTGGCCGCGTGCTTCCATCTGCAGACTGCACACTCTCCAACTATTAGGCTGCAACTTTTACAAACTTCCACCTCTCTCCAAATGATGGAATTTGCATCTGCAGCCACTAGTTATTTCTTTCTGTCTCCCCCACTTCTTTCCCCCCTTCCTCTCACTCGCTTTTTCCCCCTTTTCCTCCAACAGAGGGGCCCAGTGCTGGGCTCTTGATTAATAAATGTTTATATGTTTTGAAGTGCGGGACAAAAGGGGGGTGGGCCTGTGACCCCTAGGTGCCCCGACCTTGTGCAGGTTCATTGTGAGGCTCTGGGAAAGGGGCTTTGGGACGGAGACCCCGGGCCACTGACCCACACACATCCCAGAGCCCTGCCATTCATGAGCGCACCGCTGCATGTCGCCCCGCAGCTCCCATTGTTTCAGCGGGAACAATAGCTTTACCCCCTCTCCAGCAGAGAAAAAGCAGCTTTCAAACTTCCCTCTATATGTAGCCTGATGCAAGCCCCGGCTGAATTTCCCTCTAACCCCTTTAAATAAAGGATAAAATGTTGACAAAACGTTAACTCTGTTAGTGGTGTGTTCGCCCAAGTTGCATCACACGCCAGAGTTGCATCATTACATTGAGTGGATTCTTGCAGCCGTCAAAGGCCAACACTGTAACACAGTGAAACAATACAACAGTAACACAGTAAAACTGTGAAACAGAGAATAAATGTTCAGGAGAGAAGGATGAGATGACAGAAGGAGAGAACTCGAAGAAAACAGACCGTGATTAACACTTGCAGGCTGCTTCTAATGCTGGAATCAGATGCATATTATTGGGTTGGAGGTAAGAAGGCATTAGGAGGATGGTGTGTTAGCCTTGGCTGCAGGGTTAGTGAGGTTACTCAAATGACATCATCCAAGGGGCCCTGGTTTCGATTGGATCTTTGCCTGGGAGTCAATCACGGCAGGAAGTGAAGGGGATACAAACGAGCAGTGCAGGACTGCCACTTGCTTCAATCAATTACTGCCTCAGTGCTGAATGCACAACCAGGAGTCCCTGAATGGAGTCTGTGCTTTTGCATGTCAGATTTTATGGCAGGGAAACGTTGGGGAAGTCTGCAAGTTAAAAAAAACAACAACAAACAAACATATACTGGCCCTTAAAAGCAAAACAGGTAGATGTTTTAAGGATTTGTCACGGATAGAAAAGAAATAGAGTTTTTTTTTAAATTCTTGATGAGTTTATGGGCAGGTTCAGCATAGAATTGCAGTAAAAGCATATAGAAATTGAGTTGCAATCCAGTGGCCTGATGCGTGAAACTGCAACGCACTAATGGACCTCTCAAGACAAACGGCATTAAACATGATTAATTGTGGCCGGCAAGGCGGCGATCTGACTCCACAGTCCAAATGCAGAGCCGCACTGGATTATACAATAGTTATACTCACACATAAGAGGCCCGTGGTGCTAAAATGCGCACTGACGGGCAGCCTGATGTGCGTAAAAATTTGAATAAAACAGGCATACTGTGGTTTAAAAACAACTGGACATATAGGACCTTCCAGAGCGCGCATATTTGCGTGTCGGTGGGAGCGAGCGCGCATTTGTATGTATAAACGCGTGTGTGCGCGTACACGTGAGGAGAGAGAGGGAGAAAGAGAGAGAGAGAGAGGTTTTACTCATTGTAATGCACAGAACGACCTGCCCTCTTTTGAAAAAAAGCGAGAAAGCGCAGCCATGCTTTGCAGAGGCTACAGCATCGCTCTCATTGGTAGTATCTGCTTCTCGCCAAACGGAGTCTTTGCCTGCTCGCCTGCTACACCGACAGAAAAAAAACGGGAATACAAGAACTCCACGATGCAAAGACCTGCAGTGAAGCAACGCTGCTTAAAAATGAGGTGAAAGATAAAAAGCAGAGCGCGGATAAATATTCGCAAAGCACAGTGCGCTGGGATCCACCATATGGCGTGGAGCAAGTCTTGGTGAGTATCTTCTGCTTTGCTTCATGATAGAAGCTTTTTGATCAATTATTGATAAAAACCGAATGTGTATTTGTGCTCCAGCAGTTGGTAGAGACGCGTATTTGCGCAGATTACAGCAGAAAAGCGGTGATGTTTCTGCATCTACGCTCAGATAACGGTTCCCTCATGCACGCTGCACTTGCCATTGTTATTGCGGGCTTTAGGGAATAAACCACATCGGAAGAAACGCGAACAAAAAACGGGGGGGGAAAGGATTGAAAATCATTCACCCAGCCTCGCAGAGACTGCACGGATCGTTTTAATGTCGACGGTTGCATAATCAATAAGAAGGGTTAGAGAGAACGGTGGGTTTCGGAGCCACATCGTTTGTTCGTTCGCTGCACGGTGCTTAAGGACAATAGGGGTCGTTTCCTTGTCGGAAGAGAGAGAGAGAGGGAGAGAGGGGGAGAGGGGGAGAGAGAGGGGAGAAGTATGGTGACAAGCTGTAATGAAGCTCCAAACGACCGCCGGTGTGAGAGTCGCCCGGTTTTTCAGGGGATGGGGGGGACGTTTCCGTCTAAAATGGCGATTCCCTTTGTTTCTGTGTCCCTCTGCTCCTCTGTTCCAGCGAGTGGGTAATGCATTGCAATTACCATATCTCCAAGCCTGCGCCTCTTCATTTTCACCGCACTGCCTTTTTTTTTCCACGCAGCGGATTTTTTTTTCTTTTTGCTCCTGAACAGTAAAATCTGGGCCGTCAGATGTTAGAACCGGTCACCCCCCCTCCCTCCCTCCCTCCCCCCCCCCCCCATCGGTGCAGTTACGGTGCGCTCTGGAGATCCGTCAGGCTCAAATCAGAGGGCAGGTATCGACTCCTAATTATAGACACTGACTTTATTTGAGCAGTTCTAAGGTCCACATTGGTAAAAATGCAAATCAGTGGGTTTTGTGTAGGCTGCAGCACCGCAGATTACACTGGATTAGAAGTGCATCTCTGTCAGCCTCCCATACAGTTAATTAGTATGAAAGGAATTCATCCCTGTGCATCTCTGAGGACAAAATGTGCGACACTTTTACATCACACTCAGCTTGCGCGTTATATAATCTCATCAAGTCAGATTCAACCTTTTACTGAATGGTTTTAAAAAAAACTCTTTCAGGGACTTAAAGTAAGCCCATCACATCAAGCTAAATGCAGCATTTGTTAAACTCATATCTCGCATCAGCCAGCAGGCTCAGGATGACATCCCTCCCTCATCACTCTCTGTGTGTGTGTGTGTGTGTGTGTGTGTGTGCGCGCGCGCGTGTGTGTGTGTGTGCGCATGAGCATGAGAGTGCATGTGCGCATGCCCATGAGTGGATTTGTGTGAGTGTAGGTACACGTGTGTTCTCATTTTTTTCTTTTTTTTTTGAATAGTGCAATGTTGCATAACCGTTCACAGCCAATGCCAGATTTGGGGCTTCACAATTTTTTGCGGGGCCATTGTTGGCATTTCCTCTGCGCGCACACACACACACACACACACACACACACACACACACACACACACACACACACACACACACACACACACACACACACACACACACACACACACACACACACACACACACACACACACACAGGGAGTTCAGCATCCAACAGCAAAACTATTTACACATATCGGCGATAAACGTACTCAGATCGGGAAATCGTCAATTTCCCTCCTAGTTTTCAAGGACACGGGGCAGCGATGAAGGGGACGTTGGGTAATATAGAGGAACATCTGTTTGCCTGGTGACGTCAACACTCCCCACCCCCCCTCTTCTCTCATCCCAATCCTCTTGTGCTGAAGGCAGATGCCTCATTTGTTTGGCTGGAGCACCATTAATCCCAAAGTCAGAGGAAAAGACCGGACGGAGAGAGATCAGTCCCATTTCGGTGCTGATGCGCTCTCGTTGCGCAGCTCGGCGTCCCGGTGAGTTTTTGCTGTTGGATGTATATAGAAGGAGAAAACCGGCTGCGCTCAGGACACCCGCAGTTTTCTCTTCAAGCTGCCCCCCCGTTTGCGATGTTTGCGGATATTTTAACTTGTGACCCGCAAGTAGAAGCTGCAGGCGTGTGTGTGTGTGTGTGTAGGGAGGGAAAAAATGTGACTAAAAATCAATATTTTCCACGTGGACTTTTTTTTTTTCCCTTTTTGGACGCCAAGTGGTGTTTCTATACAGGTCAAAGTGGAATATGAGAATCTGTCAAATGCAATTCCATATGAGGTTCATTTTGTGTTTTCTTTTTTTGTAGGTGCATTATGGGAAATTGGAGGACTTTTACGCTTTCTGCAGTTTGGAACTCGACGGAGACGCATCACACGGAGTCCTTTTCCGCCTTCCAAAGCGACCTGGGACATATAATTATTTTGCCCTCCCTAAAACTACCTCCTGGGTGTTTTGCGTAAAAGTCAGTCCTATTACCTTACCTCTTTTTTTCTCCAGTTGATTTTTTCCAATATAAGGTAGGCCTGTACAACAACGACAGAGGATTTGATCTGTTTTTGCAAGATGCTTTGGAATTTTTTTTACCTCCATTTTTGGCCAAACTTGACATCCAAAATCGTTTTTTAGTCACACAACACAGGCCTTGGAGGCTGCAAAATAGGTACATTTGTAGCAACAGAAAGGTTTGAGGTGTCTTCCATTTTTTTTCCCACAGTAGAGTGAATGCAGCTGATGGACGAACACACACTTACACACACTCACACAGAGATAGAAAGACGAGCGGGTTGTGTCTCTCCGTGTTCACAGCGGACCTTGATTTAATGTCTTACAATTAAGGCACGCGGTGAATGCCAAGAGATGATCCTCCTTTCTTCGCATGTCCGCAAAGTCAAGAAATAAATCATGAAATCTTTAAACCACTGGTTTTATATATATATATATATCATTTTGGTAAGTGAAGGTTTGCTTCTGTGTTTCCAACTGTTACGCATTATTCCTGTACTGTCTCTTTCATCAATAAAGCAAATACGCACAAAGGGTTTGTAAGCTGTGGTTTTATGTGAACATACATGCTCCTGAGTGCGTGAGGTGTGTGTGAGGTGTGTGTCGGTGGGAGCTGTCCATCCTCACACAGGCTGCCCGGAGCGCTGTCCACCTTCTGTGGTGCTGAAATGTGCGCACCACCGACCAGCCTTTTGTTTCACTCGCCTGCCGGTGCAGAAGCGCAAATGGGCCATGGCTCAACTGTTTTACTGTAGTACGGGAATGCGGTGCGGGCTCTTCGACGTATCAACTGTGCGTAAATACACCAACAAACGCACACACGAGCGAGTATATGAAAAGATATTGCAAAAAATCTTCATATAAGCAGCCCTTGAGCGCAGGCAGCCCGGCAAAGCTCTATTAGTCACTGTAGAAAATCGGGAAATGCGCAAATGGAGTGAGAGTGGTGTGAATGTTTTTCACAGCGGACGAGCTTATTTCATGTCTAATAATAAAATAAACGCGCCCCTCTGATTAACTCTAAATTATTACCGCTTGATTTCATCAATTCTAAAGTGAACACGTTGTGCAGCGACGCATTTCCCCCCCAAATACGTTTACTGTGAGAAAAATCAGTCGTTCCAATGAGCGCTTCTGCAGCAAAGCAGGTTCACTCTCGCCCCCTCAAATAACCTAAAAGGCCTCGCATGACAAGGATATTAAACTATGATTTATTTGATCTGCATATTAATTTCCATGATGGCCGTATGGAATGGAAATGAGGAGGAGTGCTGAGGACCTCTACGGGTACGTGCTCATATCTCCAATTAAATGAATAGTGAGAGGTTTGGAAATGTGGCCTCAACAAATGTTTGGACGCAGCACATGAACACAGACCGCTGGTTCGGTGAGTCTTGTGGCATTTGCACCGAATGAAACTACATCCTTAAAGCTTAGTGTGTCGCCTAGTGGCGTTCAGGAGCGAAGCATGTCAAACCACTGCTTCTCCTGGAGTTGAGAATTTGACATATAAAAGCAGACAATGGGATAAAATTCGTTGTACAACACTTCACCAGCCTAGCGATGTAACAGTTTTTCAATTAATTGCGATTGTTTGCAATCCACAGAAGAAAAAAGACTCCAATTTGCACATTTGACGGCAGAAAATAATCAGATCTTAATTAATGACATGAGCCTGTGCACATCATAGCTGAGAATGGCAGGAGGAGTGTTGGATCAATGGAAGAGAGGCCTTTTGAGGAGGGGGGTGATCCAATGATTTCACCAGCTCATTAATGTTTATTTCCTTAAATCCTTTAAATAAGCAATCAGATAAAGAATAAGAGGGAAAGCCTAAAGAGTCCTTAGTAGGAAAATACTGAGCTTCCATGATCAAATGCTGCAGTGACAGGAGCGAATCAAACACTCATTAGTCACAACAAATTTAAGAAGTCAGCAGCAACATTTACCTGGTCGGAGAGGTTAGAATGATTACAAATTAAACTGCAAACAGAATAAAATAAAGTGCAGCCTACATGCCATGTCATAAATACGGTACACTGCTGGGTCTCCATGTAGAGCAGCACATTACAAAAATGAAATTCCCTATCAGAACTCTACAGCCTTGGAGTCTGGCTTCCACTGATAACCAGAATCTTCAAAGTTGAATGAAATCCATGAGGCTGCCACAAAGCATGTTCATCATGCTCCTGCTCTGCCCTCAGCTCCTCCTGCATCCTGGACAGCATTAGAAATCCTTGCCTGCCCTCTTGTGTTAGAAATTAATAGACACTGTTCAATAGCAAATGAAAAATTCTTAAAAATCCCCTCCAGACATGTTTACGGACACATGAACTCACTCTGTGGTGAATAAAAATGTGGGTATTGTGCAGGTTTTCCATAAAAAAGCACGATGTGGTTAGAAAGTCTTAACTGTAAGTGCGAAACAGGCTTTATGTTTCCACGTCACACTGGTCTAAGATATCTTTTGGACTTATGAAGACACACACACACATTAAACTCAGGTGAGTTCATAGACACTTTCCATTTTCAGGACAAAAGCATAAAAACAAGCTCTAGGTGTCAAATTCTGAGCTTTCTGCAGTGAAACTCACATCCAAGAGGAGCAAGAAGGGGGCTTTACTAGCAAAACAGATTATATGATGTAAATTATAAATGTGTCAGACTTGGGAAAACGTGTGGAATAACCAATGAAATGTTAATACATGATAAATTCTTAAAGACATCAGGAGCATTTGGTAATTATGAGACAGCAGCGACAAATCGACATCCAGTGCAGTCAAAGTGGGTCAAAGACCACGCACTATGTGCATGTTTTATTCCGAGCTCTGTGATAAAGATGCATGAGCTGGTTAATAAAATATGCACAAAATTCTAATGCATTAAGGCCACTATGGTGTGATCTGGCAACCCACAAAACTAAACACAGCATAAATCCTAAACTTCTTGTTTTGCCAACATTCCAAAGATTTCACTTTGCATTAATTTTAAACAAATAAAAGCACAAAATTCTCCCATTAAAGAAGCTGTAACTAAGCAACTAAGTGGGGCCTTTTAGCTTGAAAAAGACCAGATTTAATTATAATTATCAAAACTGTCAGCAGTCAAATTCCCGCTAATTCAATCACTATGTCTGTTATTGATCTCATTGTTGAGGGCTTTGCTTCCTGTCATGCACCTGTGTCTAAACTTCTCTTTTGTTCCAATCTAAATTGATGCTTGTTCTCTTTTCTTTCCACAGTTTTGCCTTCACGGTCTCCTCATTACCAAAGTGCTGACGTACTGTGACTGTAATGGCTGTGGCACCGTCCTCGCCCATCTTGTCTCATTAGCCGGACCTGATTGGCCATGAAGGTGTTCTCTCGCCATCTAAGGATAAAGCGACTGTCTCGGCTACTCGTTAGATCATAATTCCTCAAGTATTCTGCCCCTGAGAGGGACATAAACTAATTGAAATATGCTAGAAAAGAGCTAAAACATTGACCTTGAGTGTGTGGAACAAAGTGTCAGACTTGAGTGTTAATGACGCTGCTCTTAAAAAGAACCGTCAACACAATCATTACGGCAGGGCAAGTGTCTAGTTTCTTTGCTTTCTTTGATTTTAAACTGAGCAACATCTGGTCAGAGTTATGTGGGATTTTAATTGGAGGACAGCAGAATTCTTTAAGGGAACTAAAGATTCAACATTGAATCAGCAAATATTGTGTTAAGATGAATGTGGATCAACTCAATCTAAGAGGTAATATACTTTAAAAGAAGTGTTTCTTCCTTTCTAAAAAAAAAAAAAAAGACCTTAAGGTTCAGTTGTACTTCTACTTTTAAATATTACAATGCTGAATGCTAAATTATAATATAATATTATTGGAAATGAAAATGCAGGAGAAACACATTTATGGCTGCTGATATTTTCAATTTTAGTACAAAGGACTTATTTTTTTACATGCTTCTTTAATCAGTGAAGTGGCTTTTACATTTAAAACTAGCTAAGGTGTTCTTTCACCTGTTTTTTAAGTCACAAGTCATGAACTCTGGATTGAAAGTTACAGAACACCTAATAAAAAGCGCACAAGATAAAACCATTTCACAGAATAGAACTACAGCTTTATACATTAAAATGTCTCTCTGCTCTGACCGCCGTTCTTTTCATGTTACGAAACGGCAAAGATGAATTTGGAACAAAACAATTCTTTGGCAAATGCTGTCCTCTCCGGTGGGAGATTCAGTGGGTGAAGGAGACTTTTCTACAAAGCTCCATTCCAGTTACACAATCATGTAGCTGTCAAGGTACCAAACTCAGAGTGTGAAAAAATCCACAGCATATTGTGGTTTCAATTGACAGGGGTGGATTGTAATCACTGCTAAAGGTACCTTTAATGCGAGCAGCACACATGCCATGGTAACCAGCCATGGCAACATCAGAGGACAAGGAGGGAGATTCTGCCCCTTAATGCATTTCACCTCATGTCTACTCTTGGGGAGAGTAATTATAAAAATGGCTGTTACTGTGTGGCTGAAATACCTGAAGTTAAGAAGAATGTGGTAGTTGGTCACACTGAATCTTGAAGCACTGCAGGGTTCCCTGGGCTACAGTGAACTTAAGAAGCACCTGTGGAGTTCAGGTACGACCACACTGGAATGATGAGAAGATCAGGTGTAAAACTGTGGAGATTTCCACTGTGATGAGCACAACGAATGGCTGCAGTCTCATGAGCAATATCATCCCCAAAGCCTTTGATTCTCTTAACGTTCTGCTCAACCATTCAGTAGAGCTCATTTTGACTCTCTACATCTTATTGAAAAAAATGTTTTACTTAATTCCACCTGTTTCAGCCATCTCTACCACTCAGTTGAGGTATCGTATACTAAGAAAAAGTCCAGTAGATGTCACTGTGTTTTGAACTAGCGTGCAGAGCAAGTTAGTCTGCTCACAGGAAGTTAGCATGAGCAAAAACACTCCTCACATGAGGCCTCCGTTTGCTGGGATTTTCAAATATGGCAAAGTAATACTTTTGACAGATTATAGTGTCTAAGGAGTTTCTGAACACAACTGTGTCATTTGAAATGTAAAGAAAAAAAAGATTTAAAAGGGTCAAATAATTTTTCTCAACCGTTTGGCAGAGGTCAATATTTTAAAAACCACCGGGGCTCTTCATAAAAAAGAAAAAAAAAAATGATTGTTGTTATTAGTGCCCCCAAAGAGATAAGAAATATAAAGAAATAATATTTTCATTGCCTATTTCTTGGGGAGGATGTTAAAGGGTTAAGGAATACATGAGAAATTTAGGACTGCACTTTCAGGACTGCTGATAGAAAGATAAAAATTAATCCCACAGGGACAGACTTTTAGCCCTGAGTCTGAGTCAAAAGCACTGGATCCTACAATCACCATGAAGGAACTCAAGAACAACTTTTAATTAGATCCTCAATCCCTGCAAGTTTTCTTGTCTTTCAAACGTGTTGCACCTGGTTTTCCATTATAAATCCAATGTCTCAAGCTCAGTTTGGATACAGTGTGATGGCATCAATCCTCACATTAGACGCATAAATGCCAATCAGGCAAAACATTATGACCACCGGCCTAATATGGTGTTGGTCCCCTTTATGCCACTATAAGTGATTACAGGACCTCTGGGGATGTGCTGTGGCACCAGGATGGTGCCAGTGAATTCTGTGGGTCCTGTGGGTTGCAGGGTGGGACCTATATAGATCAGTCTTATCCTGGTCAGTGGTCAGAATGTTGTGGCTGATCAGTTTATATATATATATATATATATATATATATATATATATATATATTTACTTTATAAACTGATACTAAATATTTTCTCAGGCTGTTGAGGAACAAATAAATTGAGGTTCATGTGTAAAATTGGTGATAAAGTGCTACTTGCAGATTTTTCTACATTGTGCAATAACAGTGGATCACGTATGTGCTGGTTTCAACACTCTGGTGAAGTTGGATCATTCCTCTACCCAGTGAAAAATTCAGATCTAGAAATACTTTGTTTCTCAAAATAAAGACATGGGTGTCATTTGTACATTTCTGACTATAACTTTTTCAGTGCTATAATTTGAGTCATATGATGGTCACTACAATATTAGAAATCTGGGTTTTTAGCTTAAAGAAAATGCAAAAAGGGCTGTGAATGTCAAAGAAAGCTGGATAAACTTAGCAGTTTTGCCTCGTTACATCTGACAGTCTTGTATAATTGTACTACTCCATGCACACCAGAAGATGGCAGTATGAGCACAAGTAAAACCTGGTAAGAGTGCAGCTCTGTCTGGGGAAAACTGACACTAGAAGTGAGAAATATACTACTATAGCGAAACAGAAACACTACAATTTTGGGGAGACATTTGACCTAAATTTAAAAAAAACAAACAAAACTAGAAGCAGGCTAAAAGAGGAGAAAATTTCTGCTTTTAACAGATAATCCTAATGCAACCCTTGTGACTAAGAGATTGGATAAGTTTAACAATAAGCTTGAATTCAAGTGGATAAACAAAACAGTGGCAAAATAAAAAAAAGAACATTCATCAACACACTAAACAGATCAAGATAGTCTATAGACATTGGTTTCTACTATACAAAAATCCTGATTCCCAGTGTTAAACAATCTGTATTTATCCCAGGAGCATCCATTAAAGCATACACAAGTGGATGACATCAGTAAATGATTGCAGCAGGACGCTAAATGGTTTCTAAAACACCGTTATGAAGAGTGTCTAACACACACTCAAAGGGAGAGAAAGAGCGCACGAGGTATTGTTTGTCATCCTTTAAATGCCATTAATTAAAACGTTAACCTGATTGGGTGGAGAGTGAGAGGGGGAGAGGGTGTCTCTGTCCCAATAGGCGAATCCTTTTTAATAACCCGCCTCGAGATAATGATGTAAAAAGACTGAAGCGTCTTGTGCGTAACGAGGATCATCGTGGAGATCCGGTGAAGGTGAATCAGACACAGAAAGAGAGAGAGAGGCAGGAGAGAGCAGCACTTATTACACGAGTCTCCTCCTCGTCTCTACACCTTCAGCTGACAAGTGGAGCGAACCCGCAACTTCACCGCTGACGTGCAACTGTAAACTGGTAAAGGACAAACAGAGGAAGAAACTCACAGAGACGCGTCAAAGAGTTTTCCAGAGGCGCCGGCAGCCTGCGACGACGCGCAAACCACAAGGCTATGGACAGGAGGATGAACTTGAACGGCGGCGCGGGGGACATTTTTCACAAAACTCTCAGTGCCGTGTCCACTAAAAAAATGGACCCTTTCAGATCGGCGGCCGGCATTGAACTACCAGCCAGAGACCGTCAGTCACCGATCAGCTGCTTTGACCAGGCCGATCCAGATCCAATTCAGCCTGGAGGACTGGCGGGGGGTAGAGGAGGGCCACTGGGTCTGCCGACCGGATCTTTGTGCGTCAACTACGGGGAGAGCGCCAACAGGACCTCGGCGGCGGAGAGCAGCGGCGGAGAGCAGAGCCCCGACGATGACAGCGATGGCAGGTGCGACATGGTCCTGCTGGCAGACGGGCGGACGGTGCCCGCGGGGAAAGGAGAAGGAGGTAAGAAAACCAAAGAGCAGAAATTACTGAGGCTAAACATCAATGCCAGAGAAAGACGACGGATGCACGATCTGAACGACGCGCTGGATGAGCTCAGAGCGGTCATCCCCTACGCGCACAGCCCGTCGGTGCGGAAACTCTCCAAAATTGCCACTTTGCTGCTCGCCAAAAACTACATCCTCATGCAGGCGCAGGCTCTGGAGGAGATGAGGAGGCTAGTGGCGTATCTCAACCAGGGCCAAGCCATCTCCGCAGCCTCGATACCGGCCACCACTGCCCTGGCAGCTCCCGGCTTGGGCGCGTACGAGCAGCCGCCTGGATACCCCTTCCCCACCGGAGTGGCCGGGTCCTCCTGCCCCGATAAATGTGCCCTGTTCAACAACGCCACCTCCAGCCTCTGCAAACAGTGCACTGACAAGCCTTAACTGCGCCTGATAGAGACTCAAGAGAAGCACACGAGAGAACCACTTTTAAGGACACTTTTGGAAAGAAAAGAAAAGAAAAAACCCTGTGAGGCTACTGTTGTTGAAGTCAGTAGGCTAGAGACAAAAAGTAATGCCGATGAATACTTTTATAATATTTACTAAATGCATTAAAACGCGCTTTTTTGTTTAAACAATACTTGATTGTGTATATAAATCATCCTTAAAGTGCTGGTATGAATGACAGTGAAGACCAAACAGAAGTACAGTAGGCCTGTGAGAGTGGCTGAGTGAGTTGTTGATCACTTGCTCTGTGATGGACCCTTTTGGAGATTTGGGTGACCTGACAACTTGCGACTTCTTCCCCCCACTCCCCAACTTGAATTAGATGGACACCTTCCCGGAGCGTTAACCTCACTTTTCTGCTGCTGTCTCATTTAGTTGCGCTTTTTCTTTATTTCCTTTCATTCACCTCAGAGACATTTTTCAAGGCCTGTTTTCAAGAACTTTTCTTATTGAGCACGTGGAATGTCACGAACGAGGAAAGTTAAGTGAAATAGAAAGTTTAAGTGGTTGAATCAGTCAGATATTTATGTGCTAAAAATCCACACACTTGTTCATAGTTGCGCACGCCTATTACAGTTCATTTTGGGGCACTGTGATAAAATAAAATTCCAGAAAATTTTAGAAAAAAAAGAACCTGAATCAAGGTTTATCAGGTGTTTCGATGTGTCTTTTTGTAATTTATTAATTTGGATATTTATGATGGATATTTTTTGCTTGCATTGCACATTGTCGTCTTATCTTCTTAGTTTCTTAGTTGAGGTCTTCAGATTACTCGCGTTGTCAGGTCAGGCAGTGGATTATTGTAGATACCTTAGTTATTATATAAGCAAAGAGGGCCGTTTGTATGTATTTCAGTGTTGAAAAGCTTTATTAAAATATTTTGAACAACAGAAAAAAACACTTCTGATTTTTCGTCTGATGTGGAGTGTAGTGGAATCAGAGCCTTTAACTTTCAGTTTGTATTTGATTTTTCGGGGTCATTTTTCAACCAGAATTCGACATTTTATCGTGGTAAATATTTCCAGGTGCTTAGTACAAATTAAGATGGTAGCTTCTGGAGGCGATGCAGCTCTTATTTGTCAGTTTCTGGACTTTCACTT
Organism: Acanthochromis polyacanthus; assembly: GCF_021347895.1. NCBI lineage: Eukaryota > Metazoa > Chordata > Actinopteri > Pomacentridae > Acanthochromis > Acanthochromis polyacanthus. The sequence continues at coordinate 18,843,969 of NC_067132.1, read as the reverse complement.
TTTGAAACAAAGCTCAAAATCGTTAACTTTTCTTTTCTTGAGCTCAAAGTGAAGCCTTGGTAGTAAAGGCCAGACGTGGTTTGGTGAATTTAACCTGAAGACAGCAATACGATGTTTGCCCTCCTTGAACTACAGCTGAGAAGAAAAAAAAAAAAAACCCTGCTGACCTTTATTGTGAATATTAAAACGCTTCCATGACGGTGCGTAATAATATGCTAATTCGAAAACAAGTGTGTATGAAGACTGTCGACTGTAATACCTGGCTTCACGTAATGAAACACATCGTTAAGGCAATTAGACCTCCAGAATGTGATTAAGAAATGTAATTACGACACTGCTCACTGCCGCAATTTGGTGTCTTTAATCACAACGCAGCCATCAGCTGCTCTCCGATCGACTCGCCCTTTGTCCCCTTTACGTTACTGTCCACACCGAGGAAAGATTTAGACGGAAAAAGTCTGAAATATTGTGTACAATTAAACACTTAAATGAGCAACATGGAGCAAAATCTTCAACATTTAGAGAAGAAGTACAACAAGGTATTCAGAATAAGAAACACTGAGGCCAAACTGCCAATTACACAGAAACTCAGTAAGATTTATTTCTTATCGAGAATTTATATTTCTCAAAAAACGCATTTTCTCTGTGCTGTAAGTTACCAAATCTCAATACTTGATCTCATATACAGTAAAAGGGAACTGTGAGGACTTCAGCACCATGGACAGAGGCCACAGATTTCAAAGGAGCATCCCATATTCTCATCAAATTATTTAATATTAATAATTTTGAACCAAGAATTGTCTCCTTTGAGACTGTAGCAGCTTTTACCATTAAGTTAGTCTCACATGCAGACATTCACAGCTTTGTACAAACAATAGACTAAATTCAACAAAATAAAGCTCAGAGAGTAGACATATTTCTTTGCAAATAGGGCTAACAGATCACCAGATAGGCTTTTTTTCCCCCAACATCTCAACTTCAAGATGGTAAATTGTGATTGCTCTATCGATACTACAGATTTTGGGAAAGATAAATCAAGACAAACTATAATTTCAAAGTCTCCAACAGACTCACACAACTATCTAATTTATCAAGAACCAACTGTATAAATTTTAAAAAGAAATGAAACAAGCAATTAACATTTCCTCCTAATAGCTGACTGAAAAGCTGCATCTTTTTCCTCCTAAAAGCAAACAATAGCGGCACTGTCCTCCCAGTTCTCAACACTGGTTCCTGCTTTTTTCCAGTCTCCGATCTTAGCTTTGTGTCTGTATGATGAGCCCTTCAGACAACAGGGTCATTACAGTGTCCCATTTAATCCCATCACACTCTTGAATGCCTTGAATCTTCACGGAACAGCCCTTAATCAAGAATGGAAATAATCAGGAGACATCAAAACAACTCTGGCATAAAGATCCTTCCAGCGAGTCCTGTTACGGGGACTTAACTGAGATATTTTAGGTTTGAACACAGAGATGAGGGTTTTTTTCTTCCTCCTGCTGTTCAAAACTGAGACTTCACAAAAAACATTAATTATGCAATATGCATTAATGCACAAATGACTGGAGCATTTAACCCATACTAATATTCACATTAGCCCAGAAGAGGAAATTCCCCAGGGGAGAGACAGAGCCATATGCGTGTGGAAAACAGAACACAGCATCCAAAGAAAAACAGACAACAGCACAAAAATATCAGAGCAAAGGCAGGGAAAATTTTACAACTACCACGGGGAACTCTATATTTAACTGAAGACGCACAAAAACGAAAGCCATTGTAGTCCTCTTAATGAGAGAGCTGCTGGGTACTTGATGGTGTTTCAGACATTTTGAGGAAATGTCATGTACACACAAGGGTCTCTGAAAGTGGGCAGTGATAAACCCTGAGAAGTCGTGTGAAAATAAACTAGGAGGCTCACGCTTTTTTTTTTCTTTTCCGGTGGCCACTAACCACAGCTACTAGTCATAATAGGAAACATCGTTTTTATTCATGAGTCTAATAAAGCTGAATCTGTCTTAAAGGCATTTACAGCAAGATTCGGGGCTCATGAATAAAAGTGGAAGATAAAAAAGAGCCCTTTCATAAACCATAAAATGTCCAATTTACCATATCAAGGGCCAGCAGGGTGCCTATTCACAAAGCGGATGTGATGTACGCTAAGGATGATAAACATTAAAGTGAAAATATACATAAGCACACTGAATTGAAACGTCCTCCTCATATCAGTAACAGACAAAACTCTGGCAATGGATTCATCCATGCTGTGTCATACATTGTGTATAAAGATATATGTGCTGCACTGGCTGAGGCACCAAATCAACTGCTGGGTGGTAATTCATTTTTGTCAGGCCACTGATAGCAATGCATAATGTTGTCTTTGTGTTGTGCACACACAGCGCAGGCAAATAAAACAGTGCAACTAAAGCCGTCAACTCGGGATATGTTAAGTACACAACTGTCCAATTATTAATAGTTTAACCTCCATCCATGTAAGGAAAGAAGTTGCTCATTGTAGATGGACTTTTTCTTGATTTTTTTTCTTGAGCAGCGTCGCTCTCCTCTTCAAATTTTCCACTCAATGAAAACTTTGTTCTCACTACATCCCTCAGCTTGAGCAGAAGTATCTTCTGCTGTAAATAAAATAAATTGCTCTAACTGCAAAATCCCTCATGTCTTTTGGATCCCAGGTAAAAGAATCACTTAAACGGAGGTAAATATAAGGTTAGAAAGTGTGACACATGACTAGGCTGTTCTTATTGAACTGGAAAAGTGCATACTGCTATACAAACACTCTTCTTAAAGGAAGCTATACATCACTTTACGCTCAAAGTGCTGAAATCTTGATGCTTGAAGAAACTGTAGTCCCAGTTTCCTCCGATGTGTGTGTGTTTTTGTTGAATTTAGTCGTTTAGCATACACTTTCATGAAAGAGCGAGTGGATTTAGAATCACACTGCTGCACAAGAAAAGGACATTTTTCTGTTTTTGTGTCTTTTTCTAAAGATTAGTCACTTATCTTAAGAGTATCACCACTCATTTATCGTATGTATTCTGGAATACCAACAAAACTCAACAGCACTTGCTCTACATTTCTAACTGCATGTTTTCCTACTCGCCTAATGAGCTCCTAATTCATTACATTGGGATTGTTTTTTTCACTGAGGCAACCTTGAGGTCAGGTCAACATATGGCGGCGGGTTTAGCTCTGGAAGTTCTAACAGGGGACAATAAATTACGTAGCAAAGTGTGATTATCCTCTCATCTGGAATACAACTGTTGAGTAACATCACTAATATTCCAGCTGCCTCCATATTAATCAGATTAAAGACCCAATCCCCTAATCCCTGTTTACCGATGGCTCTGTCTTTGTGCCGTAATCTGATGTTCTTTTATTCCGATGGGATTAAATTGTGTCATGGCAGAGCGCAGTAATTTGTGGTGTTGTTGTGGACAGAGCTGGCTTGGTTGCTGTACAGGTTGTTTACTCCACAACAACAATTCACACTGTATTTGAACAAACAAAAACAGGTGCAGTCAAGTGAAGTGCTCTCATTGTGCAAATATTTTCGCCAAATAAATCAAATTATGAAAGCTGTCGGGAGACAATTCATTTGATTTGTTGCCATTCTATGGTGCTGTTGCTCATAAGACGCTTTAAGCTTTGGTGTTTACCACTCCTGCTGTTGAATTTGACCTTTGCTTGTGAGAAATTGCCTAAATGGTCTATAGATTTAGATCAAATGGGAATACAAAATGAGTTTATTTATCATTAGATCATCAAATTAGCTGAGTATGGGATCATTTTAATGTCACAAAAAGAACTTTAGTGTGTGTTTCAGTGACTCAGCAGTGGTCAAGGCTTCCCAGACAGCTGTGAACTTTCCATTTCTGTGACCTTAACATTCACATAATGTACAACTGTTTGATTAGAGTGGATGGATGTAGAGCTCACAGTGGCCCAGCGGTCGCTTTGGATCATGCGAACAACCAAAAACAGCACAATGCTCAGATGCACTCACACACCGATGGAAACACAATCTATCCTTTAAAATGTATGAAACTAAACGTAAAATCTAAATTTCTGCGCGCTTTGTCTGTACTGTGTGAGAAAGACAGGGATCACTTGTGCTGATCCATATGCAGATCTTGACCCTCTCAGGGTTCATTAAAGCTAAGGCGAAGTGGATTTAATCTCCAGTCTCTGATATTCATTAACTCTGACTTCCACATTGAAATAAAGACAGGAGGATGACACAATAACAGCGAGAATCACTCACTGCTCATTTCATACACACACACTCTTTGTTCCCCCCCATACACACACACACACACACAGATCACGAGACAAATGAAAGGCCTGACCAATAGAGAGGTGAGTAGAGCTATAAAGAAGACACAGTTTAATATAGCTTCAATTCTGTGTTGTGATACTGACAGATACTTATTTATGCGTTATTCAAACAACCATTCATTACCTGATTGCTGGACAGGTTTCTGATTAGAGTGTAATCTGAAGATTAAGAAGCACCGCGAACAAGGTCAACTATATTGTAAACAAAAGCATAAAAACAGGCATAAAATACATAAACACCGACTGGATTTGAGGTCAATTACCGAATGACTATCAACCGCATCCTTTCAAGGAACACAGAAGAATTTATAAAGTGGATTTTGGAGTAAACTGTGGAAAGAAAAAACACACGATCTGCTTCCCTCTGTTGAAAATCTGTCATGTTGCCAGAGCATGAAACCCCGCCGTTAGTGTAACACTTGCTTGGCTGATCTTCCTGATGTGCTGAGTGCAACTCGAAGCTTCAGTGTATCTGTCTGAGCAGAGGTCTTTAACAGCCATGAATGCCAAGCATGGGGGAGGCAGGCCAGGCCAAGCGTAACCATGGCGGCCCAATGTCCTTGGCTCCTTGGCGGCCTTCACCTCACACTCCCTGCACAGTGAATTTTATGGCTAATTTCCGGCAATTTATCCTGGCACTTTCAGAAGAGAGATTCCTGCGGGAATAATGTGCATAATTTGCATAAATCATCTTGATAGAATGCATATCAGCATGTAGCCCCCCCTGTCTGATGCTGCAGCGTTTACTTTGTAATCAAAACTGACTCTTTTCCACTGGCGGATGCACAGGAGCCATGAGAAGGGGGTCTGAGTTTAGGTGAGTAATTACAAAGGAATGACACACACATACAGAGGCTCATGCAGAAAATGCTCAATGAAAAATAATCAAATCAATTTGATACAGCAGAAACATTTTTAGGAGAAAAGAAGTTTGTATCTCTATATATAGTTACATCTCTGTTTCTTTAGCCACAGTTTAGCATGACGCTCAAACACTAAAGCACAATAAATCCAAATTAATTCCTCCTAAATTAGGTTATCTTTTTCTGTGACATACTCTAAGAAGAAGTTCTCGATTTTAGCGGAGCCTTTATTCCTCCTCAATATCTTTCTATATCCCGAGTGCTGCAGTAGTGAGACATCAAGCACTGTTTTGTCAGGCCTGTTTTCAAAAGCTCCCTATGTGTAAGCAACCAATTGTCTGAGGAGAAGAGACGGGGGTCAGCGCAAGGCATCCCCCCCTTGCTGTGATCTAATGTGACGTACAGTGAGAATGTGCATATTCTCTTGGACTGCCTTCGTTACAATAATCAGTCGCGGTCAAATCGACTTTGTTGGTCGAGGAGGTGTGAGATGAAAGAGAGAAACGGAGCACAAAAGAGACAAAACAGAAAGATGAGATTTTGGATTTCGGTGCTTATGGAAGACAAAAGGCATGTGGCCTGATGGAGACACTGCGCAGCATGCAGGCTGCATAAGAGGTGGTGGGTCAACTAATCGGAGCGGACACGCAGACAAAACATAGCTGCACTGGGAAAGAGCACAGCACTCGTTACGTGCATTAGATTCTGTGACTGACGAGGAAAGAAGTGTTTGTGTGTGCATCCATCATCGGAGTGAGCGGTTCGGTGTTGCCATATTACCAGGTTCCTCCACTGGCCCTCATCCCAGAGTCTCAAGATCTCAGATGGTATCGCTGGTGACAACAGGACAGTCCTCCGCTGGGTGGACGTTAATCACAATAATACAGGGCAGGCTAATCACGACTCACTGATCAAGCGCTTAATGACATGCCTGCCGTACCCACTGTAACCAGCCCGCTGCAGAGGGATTCACACACCAAGACTAGCCCCTTTAGTGGGGGCAGGAGAAGGAGGAGGACGGTGGTTATGAGGCTGGTGCACAGCCATCCAGACAATAATTACTCGATGACTGTGGTCACATTAGGGATCAGTCAAAGCAGATTAATTTCGACTGATAGCATTGGTCCCTCCTAAATGCAGATTTTCTTAATAAGAGTGAAATTGTGTCGCTGAGAGGGTTGGGGACTGTGAGGTTTGCTATACGGGGTACTCCAATTACTTATCCGGAGAGACAATGTCTTCCTCTTTGCATGAATCAGAGTGTACTTCTGAATGTCAGTGCAAAATTAGCACACAAATGTGTTTCTCCAAGTCGCCCGTCCTGATGTGTGTTTGTATGCAGAGATCGTATGCACAGGCACAAATGAGGGTGCGTGTGTGGTACGGGTAGGCCTTTCAGTAAATACCCAGAGACCCCAAGAATTACCCAGAGCAGAGAGGACAGCATCTGTTTGTGTGCTTGTGCCGAGCAAACAAGGCAATTTAGAGAACACCAAGGGAGCTGCTAATAAACACAACCTTATTCCCCCTTCCTCCTACACCTGGCTCTGAATATTGCAGCGCTACAGTTAGGATGTCTGTCTGTCTTTGTATGATTGTGTGTTTGTGTGTGCAATGCAAAGCCAAAACCTGGTTGACCTGACTAGGAGGGTTGCACACGTGTTTCTCTGCAAGTGTGCGGCATGCGTGTGTGACCATTCATCATTCTACAGCGAGAGGCATGCCAGTGCTGCTGGGAAATGGCAGGTCTGTGTCCCATCATACCCTGGCGTCTTTGTCTGTATGGTCAATGCTGCGCCAAAATGTCTGCCCTGGATACCTGGCATAGAAACGGCGCTTTACTGTACACAAAGGTGTGTGAATGCTGGGCTGTCAGACACTGGATGTCTCTCACGTGGATGCTCCTCACAGTGGCCTAATTGCAATCATCCTTTACTTTATCATAAAATGGGATGTCGGTGTTGAATTTTATGGTTATCACAGCGACAATATGTTTTAATAATCCAGAATTTGAACTCTGATGTCACAACCTCTGCAAACATGTCTTTAAAATTCATGCGTTGTCCTGTTTTTTCCTGCTCAGCCTGCAACTGTAGCAATAAACATGTTCTAATGAGACCTGCAGCTTCGCTCGCCGCCACCACTGACTGTGATATGTAGCCAAAGTGACACCCAGTGAAACCATGCATCAGACCAGACACAAAATGGCCGTCCAGTGCCAAACCCCGCCTTGGCTTTCACTTCATATCACACCACAGAGCCTGGCTGGGGACTGAAAGCTTTACTGGGCATTTAGAGGAAAAACTCAAGGCCTCGTGTCTGCATCTGTCACTAACAGGTATGTGAAGCTTTTCATGTTCCATCACAGCATGACAACCTTAAATCTGCAAAGATGCATTAAAAACACAACTAATATTACACGTGAGAGGCACACGTTGCGTTTTCAGATGGAATTTCCTTGATCAAAGCCCATTAAGTGCCGTCAAATCCGCTCAGCGATCCAGTTTGCCCTTCAAATATGAACACTTCAAGGTCTCCTCACCCCTCATGCCACATACCTGGCAGCCTCAGAAAACAGCCCACGTTCCATCAGCGTTTGAGCCTTCGAGCCAAGAACATCCCGAAATAAAAGAGTGGGAGAAAATAAGTGCAAAAGGGGAGATTAATCTGAGTTATTACATTGATTAGATTTCCAGAATGCTAATTAAAAGATGTTAGGACATGGGCCCAGCCAAGGATCAGTGGGCGCTAATGAGGACCAATAGGCCTCTGTAATCTGTGCTGTAATGAGAGTGGTTTAAATGTAAAGTTTGCAGGGAGACGAGTGGGGAGGTGGACAGATAGATGTGGGGATGGAAGTGGCAATCCTGGAAAACCAATCCTCTGCTGTCATTATAACTGGTAATAGTGAGGATTCACAGCTTCAGCAAAAAGACTGAAATAAAAATAAGATGAGTGAAAGCAGAGAATTTCAATTATACTAAAAGGGGGTTTGCACAATAAAAACATTTTATTATTAGACAATTAACAGGCCGGTTTAATGGCTGAAGGTCACATACCCCCTTGTCTTGTATTACGATAAGGACTTTGTGAAGTAACAGGGCAATATCTTTTAATGGGAAACTAGTTATGCCACCCTACTGCTCCTTTTAACTTCTTTTTCCTTTCATGTTTTATGAATTCCACACGGTCCATGTTTGGTATGAAAGACATTTTGGTAAGTACATTTACACTGTTTTAGTCAAATTTGGGGTTTTCGATGTTGTACATTTGAAAATAATGAAGAATTTCAGCATGAAAGTATTACCCGTATGGTGGCAACTAATGATCATTTTAAAGTAAATCATCTTTTGTTCATATTGTACACTGAATTTTCCTGTATCACATCAGGACATAACATAAAAAATAACCACTATCATGTCACAGAGCGTAAGAATTTTTTTAGCTTATCATTGCAATTTGTGTATTAAAGCAGGAAATCTTCACATTTACGATGCTAAAAGCTCCAAATTTACTCAAAAAAGTGACCAAAACCATGAATCAACAATCAATCGATGGTGATTACATCTCCGTCCAGACAACTAATCAAACAACGCTTAAAGCTCTAGTCGCTTGTTATACAAAGAACAAAATACAGGAGGAGAGAACACTGTAAACACGATTTCAAAGGATGAATCAATCTGTAGCAAAAAAGAAAATGGCAGAATAATACAAACCAGACGGTTAAGGAGTCAACTGAAATTAGAGAGGTCGTTACTTATTCAGTGGATGGTCGTTATTAGCAAATGAGTCTCGCTGACAGGTGCACCCCACTCATTTACAAATTACAACATATCACTATAATCAGCCTGCTAATTTATCACAAATAATGAGTTGAGTTGAAAACAGGCTGGTAAATAGTCAAGGAGAATATCAGCCTAATGGCTCTCACCTGTCACACTGTTTACAGCTTCTGGTGTGCATGTTCAAGTGGCTTCACATAAACATGAATTTATTATATGTTGCTTATCTTCACAGTGCTCGGGCCAAATCCATTTAGTGTATTACCTCTTTGGTTTAAGTCTTAGAATGCAGCAGCTCTGTGATGCTTTGAGCTAAATGCTAATAATACTGACCCTGTTCATGGGTTCAAAGGCTCAGAGACAAACCAAACTGACTAAACTCGAGCCAAGAAGCAGGAAATCTGTGCTTCTTTTTAAACGGATTCTAATTTGAAGGCTCATGTGAAATGGCACAAAAGCATTTATTTCATTTGAGAATGTCTCCAAAGTGAAGTAATTTCTCTCTCTGAGCAACACAGAGATGTTTACCAGGACAGGCTTGAAGAAAACAATACTTCAGCTACAGGTAATTTAAAATTATGATGCACAAGTGCTGAATAAGACCAAAAGAAGAGCGCACATCAGGCCTACTTTCAAGTCTTTATACTGCTTGCTTGTTAGTTTTCATATTGATTTAAATTTTTTATTAGTTTATGAGGCACTACATGGCCTTGCACCAGACAGACTCACAGGAATGCTGCTGGTTTATGAACCAAGAAGGCCTCTCAGATCCTCCAGTTCTTCTCTTTCAGCATTTGGTGATGCTGCTTTCAGCTGTTAACACCCCAAGCTGCTGGAACAGCCTTTCAAACAACATGAACTATAAACCCATCTAGTCTGGGTTTAATGTAGTGTTTTATCATTTCGCCGCATTATACTTTTGAAACATTTTATACACTATTTTATCACCATTATTTATTTTATCTGTAGATAGATTTACTGTTTGTATTATTGTTTACCATAGCGACCCATCTCCTTTTGTTGTTTCAGAGTGCATTAGTCTCTAAATCCAATTTCAACACCATGTTTTGTCACTTGTCTATGAAGCACTCTTTTGCATTTGTGCTAATTTGTTTGCATGTAAACACCAAATTCAGATGATGAACATTCAATCAAAGTGCAGGAGAGCCAACACAATTCTCATTGGGTGATCATGACCAAATATCTGCAAAAGTAACATAAAAATGTCAAAAAATATCATGGTGCAAAACAAAGGGATTTTCCCAAATTCAATCAATATATCTTTATAGTCACTGTACATACACAGCAAAATTGAAAAGTGAAGTTCTCATCTGTGCAAAAGATCAGGAAAAACAGCTTATAAAAACATGTAAGAAGCTGTATAAAAATATTTTTATTTAAAGTTACTGGAATTTCTGCATATGGGGACCAATAATATGCAGATCAAATATTAAGAAAAAGGCAAACTTCATTTAAAACCGACAATGTCAACCTAATCATAGCAGCAGAGAACAAATCAGAAAATGACCAAAGAAGGATTCATCCTCTGAAATCTATGAATATCTGGAAAAAAATAAAAATAAAAAAAATCAAGGAAATCTTTCCAGTAATTGCTGAGACGTTTCAGTGGAATGTGGACAGACTGACTGATCAGCAGAGGGACAGACAGATATCCCATCACTAAAATTATCAGAAAAAAGCATATGCAAACATACTAACAAACTCTTTTAACTTCCTTCACTGGCGATGACACATGGCATCATGAGGTACCATGTGTGAGTGTGTTTAACCAAGCTTAGGGCCTAATATCCAAGCCGCCTTATGGTGCAGAAAAAAAAAAAAAGAGGCTAAAATTACAGCGGGGGTATGACAATGCTGATAGGCTATAAAACCATGTCATTTAATACCCCCTCTCACTCCCCCTCTGTGTGGCTGTGTGGTCTACTCACCATTAAGCCAATTCATCAACCCTAAAGAGAAGGCCATGAGACAGATCCAGTCTATCAGTCACTCTCTTTAGGATGTGGTTACTGTTGTGATGATCAAGGATTTCTGCCATATTAAACACAGACCATCTAAACAATGGCTTTAGAGAACTGGCTCAAAGCAAACCGGCTCTTTATTGAGTATGTAGGTTTGAAAAGCCGCGGTAATAATGGGAAATTAAAATACGAACACACCGATGATAAGATTTTTGCTGCCACTTGGAGCCAGTTGTTTGATATGTCACTTTTCTAATGACCTCTTGAGAGAGAACCCCGGATTTGCATTTTTGGTCCCTGCTCCTGTAATGAAAAAAGGTAGAGGGGAGCATATTTCACTGGGCCTGTCAAACCCACTCACACCCCTTTGCGAAGTGCTCCATGGCCACTTCATTCCATCGCCACCCGTTCTTCTCACGGCCGCGCTATGAAATTGACTATGACAAAATTAGCAAACCTAGACTGTTTGGACACATTCCCAATACAGTGGGTTTCTCTTTTTCTCAAAATGCAATCAAGCCCCGGAACATCAAACATGAAGTCTCCTTGAAAAGTTGTTTGGTCTCGTCGGTGCCAGCACAGCTATAGATTTATGTAATCGCAAGCTTGTTAGGGAGATTTCTCAGGCCTATTGACAGTGATGTGCACTGGGCTTTGGCAGATGTGGCATCTGGGAAGCACAATTCTGCTGCACCACCACGCAAAAGCAATTAGAGATCTATAATCCCAGACAGGTCCGGACTTTGTTCTATGGTGGAGGGATACATGCGTTTTAATGCCTTTATTAACATGACATGCATGTCCAATAGACCGTCTTCAGATGACAATCAAAGGGTCATCATGAGAAGGGGGGCAGCAATCAGTGAAATCTTGCTCTGTGGACATCAGAATGCATTTTCCAAGTGAACTGCTCCAGAGATAAATGACTACCTAAGAACATGTCAGGACCACACAGGCTTTTTTTTTTTTCGTGCAAGCAGAAGATAAGTAAAATTACACCAGTCATCAGACAATGCTCTAGATACTGTAAAGGAAGCAGAGCAGGATGGCTAATTAAGACTGAGTCGGTTTCAGTTGGGCAAGCTCTGCTGAAACACACACCGCTTACTCTTCAGCATTAAATGAATCTCAACTGGCTAAAGTAATTAGTTCAGTCTATTAATTACTATAATCACCCATTATCATGTTGGCTTTCATTTGAACATGTTTCCTGGATGTAAGGGGCCTGTATTGAAGACGTTACCAGGGGATGTTCTCAGTACGAGTGTTAATTATTTTGTAATTAAACGCTGGTGCTAATCTATATTTCTTGTTGTCAACAAAACTCATAAAATATACTTTCAGAGTGCTTTAACCCGTCTGTGCCACTTAGCTTAAACCCATTTGCTCTTGCTTAGACGTCAATCTTTAAAACTGGCTGAGAAAAAACACATACTAGTATACATCTATAATTATATCAATTACAGTGTCATATCAGCATTAAAATAGTCAATAGATTTGGCATTTTCAAAAGAAAACAACAGTATTATTCATATTCTGTATAGACTCACAGTGCAGCTTTCAAAATGTTTCCTAGACCCAGATAAAGTTTTCCATTACCATAAATGTGAAAGAAAATAATTCAGTGGGACACACAGCTTTACAGCCCAGTTATTTTAGTAACTCTCTGACAAAAATCTCCTATAATATCTCACTTTTATCTTGGATTATAATGCCAACCATGTCCACAGCATTAGGTCTGCCAGAGCCTTAAAGTCAACCCTCTGCGAGCTGTGATGAAATAAGGATGGGGTCTGAAGAGATGGAAGTGGAGAGCGGTAAACAAGGCGGCCCTGCTCCCCAGCTGTGAAGGTGACACAGGGACGATACACGGAGAACAAGCCCTTTTGATTAATCACAGGATATTTACTAGCTCAGATCTAATCAAGGACCGCAGGATCACAGGCTACATCATACACGGCCCAGGAATTTACACAGCAGAGTTAACCTGTCACCTGCCACTGTCCTCTTCCTTACATCTATAAACAGTGTGTGTGCAGGTCGGCCAGCAGTTACACACCACAGCCAGGCGCCTTGAAACGGCTCCAAAAGTGATTGTTTTATTTCCGCTGCAACAATATAACCTGCAGTCAGATACTCAACACATGTCGTTTGATATAAAACCTTATGGCAGAGGGGAGAAAGAGCCATTTATCTCAAGGTGGTCATGGTAATGGGATACAAGAACGTGAGCGGTTTCCCCACTAAGTAAACTACAGCATTTGTGCAGTAGCCCGTCCTGACAGTCTGTACCAGCGGGATAGTTACTTTCTGAGGAGGAGGTGTAAACCAAGGACTAATCCAAGATTACAAGGGAGCAGGGATTAAGCAATTGTGATCTCAGGCGGCTTATGACTTTTATAATCGATTTAACACTCGGAAGATTGTTAGTTTTCAGAGAGGACAGCTGGCAATTTTAAAAGAGAAAGTTCAGTTTTGGGGAGAATTTTTTTACAGTTTCTTCTTTCCAAGAATCAAACTGCCATTTTTATGTCGCTGTGGTGCAGAGTGACACTCTGTTCATGGATGTCTGGAGGATCGGTTACAACTCTGCTCATAGTTACAGAAGCACACAGAGGTTTTAATTCAATGGCATTTTAATGAAGGTGAAATAGAAAAGTAATATGTTCCAATTTCCACCCCACTTCCATAAAGCAACTTGAATTGATATTTTTATAAAAACAACACATCAAATGAATGTATAAATATGAAAACGATCACTCTTGATGATTAGCTTATAGGAATGATCCTGCATTTCAATTCTAATCAGGTATATGGAGCTGTATGGCTTCTTTCAGCTAACATCTTTACTGTTTTGGGTCACTCGCATTGGTCTTAATGAGCCTTTTCAGGCACAACAAACAGAAAAAAAAACTCCAAAAATCCACCATATACAACCTCCTCAACACTGAACAGGCATGGCCAAAAAGAAAAAAATGGTTATTTGGGTTTCTATTTATTCATTGCAGTGCGTTCTTTAATTGTCTTTGCATACATAGACATAAAGAACGCATGAAATTTGTTCCACTTAAAACTAATAAAAATGCTGGTAAAAAGCAAACATCTTGACTAATGCATAAGATTTGAGTGGTTTAATTAGTTGTAGGCAATACGCTGTATATCATTATTTGTACATGTTGAATTTGTGAAAAGAATTCATCTAAAACTACATGAAATGGATACAGACATAACCTTTAGTGTGACCTGTGTGCTGTCTATTGCTGTTAGCACTTTTACACAAAGAGACTGAGCTGCAGTCCTGCAGTGTTTATGAAGAGGCTGAGATAAAGTGTGTCCTGCACCGCTGTGTCACCTGGAAAATGTCACTCCACAGTGGGAGGGAGAGTCTCGGTTCAAACAGGTTTAAAGAAAACCACTGACATGTAAGAAAGAAATCCGCAGACAATGTTAATTTTTTCTGGAGGACGGGAATGTATTCTCTGTCCCTCGTCCATACAGATGTTATGAGCCCCTCAGCGGCTATTGGTGATAAAACACTTTAGTGTTAAATCACAAGTGATCTGGGGTGTTTGAGCAATAGATCACTTAGTGCTATTAGGCTAGATTTCTGCCACATGAGCCCTGGACAAATAGTCTATTAGATGAGAGTGTTTTTGTCAGTCTCCCCGTCTCCCAGATATTTCCTCAGAGTGACGAGTCACATTAGAAGCCAGGAGGGAGAGTAATTTCTGTGTCACATCCCTTTAGCTCGACCTCGTTGACAATTGCCAACACTAGAGTGTCCTCACTAAAAATTAATCACATTTGCCTTTTTAATGGCATCCCTCGTCCTTCTGCCAAGAATTCACAATCATCTTCCTGCTATTGTGTTGCTCCAGCGGCTCGGTATCTCTGGTGACAAAGTGATTTCAAGGAGTGTATCAATACTTACATCACCCCTCTGGCCCTCTCTCTCCAGTGTTGACACTGCGGCACTCGGAGCCAGGCCCAACTGGCAGGAGGCCATCCACTTTAGATATACTCACAGAGATATGCAGTGGTGGATTTAAAGCTGAAATACATCATTAATTTAGTCAGTATATAGTTGGAAAAACTGAATCAACCATGCTGGTGGACTATGAGAGATCAGGAGGCACCTACAGTCACTGCTGTCAGTCAGTGACATTTCTATGTGTACACTAGATGTTCTGTTATTTCTAGTTTAAACTGAATTTGTATCCTGCTCAAATTAGGGGTGGGCGATACGATGCTATATGTATACACACATCACAAAATTTGGAGACTGTTTACTGTAGTGACTATCTTTTCTAATATTTCAGAAGTAAAAGAGCAATGCTAGAATGTAGTGAGACTGATGTTTCTTAATGGGATTAAATGTCATCACTTTTGGGGTATTTAACTCAGTGGAAGAGACACAATCTGTTATTTCCTCCATAAGCACTTGATTTTCTGAAAAGTTGTACTAACTCAAATACAGCACATTAGTGTTAGGATTCAGACATATTTCACATCATACACTCTTGGGTCCAAATACAGCAAAAACTCTAAAACATATTGATTGTTGCAAAAAGCTTCAAGCAAAACCAAAATGTAAAAGCATTTTCTTTGCACAAAACTTCTTCACAGCACTCTGTCAGCACTGGAGAATGGCTGGCTGCACTTCAATACGATTCTGCAATAGAGGAACAAAAATGTGTAGGATTGCTTGTGTTTTTATTAATCACTCACAGTTGTCTTAGGCAGCGATTAGCCCAGGATGCAGTGACGATGCCCCTGCAAAAGAATGCCAGGAGATTTGTTTTGGTGAAACATTTGCATCCAGGGAGGAAAGCACTGTCACTGAAATGGCTAATTCTCTGAAAGATCCAAGCAAGAACGCCTCATTGCTAATTTTTGGCAAAATTTTCAATTTTCTGTGTGTCGGCTGCTGCTTGGAAGTGGTTTTTCATTTGTCGTAATGAAGGGGATTTTAAAAATGGTAGCATGCAGGTAGAGTAAGGGGTATAAAAGAACTGCATGAATTTTAATGATAGATTTAAACCCAAAGTCTAAATTTAGAGAGTCAAACTGGGGAAATACAGTTGACTACTTCATTTAAAAGAACTGTACTCGACTCACAAATAACAATTTGCCTGGTGAGAAGACACTGAACTGTCTCACTGAAACTTCACTGTCTCGGTAAACAGTCCTCTCCTGCCATCAAATATTCAGACAGACTTGTGATTCCTTGTGAGCGAGAATCCCTGTAAAATGACTGGGAAACAAAACACCCATGGTAAAACAACGTTCTGAGGACATTCTGTCAGATTCCTCTTTTTTATACAGATTTCATCACTGAGCTGCTGTGGCGTAAATGCTTTAAAACACTTTGACATAACATGCTGCGTCCAGAGACCCTCCACTTCTGAATAATGAATCTGCAGTATGTTCCGAACAGCTGTCTTCTTGCAAGACCTTTTTTTTTTCCAAGGCTTTTGGTCGCATCTCTGGAGTTCTTTTTAAGAAACCTGTGTAATTTGAGTAATTCACCTGGTCCTCGTCATGACAACCGCTGACCAATCACCGATTCTTAACCTTGCAACAGACTACTGCGATTGGGTGAGAAGCAAAGACAAAGTCAAGACGATCCTCCATTTTTGCTGCCCCCGCTCTTCATATTTAATTCAGAGGTTGTGTATTTCTTTATGATTGCAACATCTGTTTGCTCCCAGTGCCAGCTCCCTCTGTCAGCCACCCTCTGTTCAATAATTCCTGTCCTGACCCCTAAGAGCCCCTGACATCACAGCACCGGCTGCTGCTCAAACTTCACTGGGACCAGACACAAAGGGACAGGTGCTTACATGCTACCAAATCATCTGGCTCACAAACCTGCTTCACCTACGAAGATCAGCGGCTTTGTTACGTTGGAGAAAGACAAGTGAACTCTTCTTTCTGTTTTTACCAAACGGCTGATGTGGGAGATGAACAGGAACCTCATAGTGCTGCAAGAATTAAGGACACTCTTGTCTTAGATACGAAATGGAAGCTGTTCAAGTTGTCAGTGACTTAAATATTATCAGATTGGTATCTTTGTGTCAGGCAAAGGATGAACAAATGTGAAAAATGCAACAAGAAACTGGCATAAAGTTCTAAGCAATCTATATAGTCAGTTGTTAAATGAGGTCTGGCAAATTAACTCTTTGATGTCCAAACCACAGATCCATTAAGAAGACATGATTTGAGCTGCAAAAAGCAACGGTATCATTAATATGTTTAAATATGTTAGGGAGGAAATCATAGCAACATGTGCAGTGTTGGTATGCTACTCTACGGTGATCATGTCTAAGGTTTTTTTTTTTTTTTTTTTTTTTTTTACACTGTAATAGACGTGTTAGTTCAATTCTAATGTTAAGCACTGAGGTCACAGTTAGTGGTATTTTTCTCCTGAAATGCATTATATACTAGTGTGTCTGACATTCTACCCCCATTATTTGTGTAAATGTGTAAATTGGGAAACATCTATCCATATACAATAACATCGCCACTCTGACCTTTAAAAATCACATAATTGAATTTAGGCTTGTATGACAATGTCACCACCAACTGATCTTCATAAAGGCAATATATTACAGAGCTGTTATATGTCATAATAGACGACACAGTAAATAGTGTAGGTGTAACTAATAAACTGATCGCTAGCTGACTGTGAACTAAAGTGTTAATATCCTTGCCCCTCTTTAAAACAACTCTCCATTTTAGCATTGAAATTAAACGTTCTTCAATGCATATGCCCAGTTTTTTTTTTATCTGCTAGAATAAAGCAATGACATTCTAAAAAAAAAAAAAAAGAGCAGAATTCATCATTATTCTGCTGTTTATACTTTGTGTATAAAATTGTTGCCACACTTTCATTTTTGTAACCACTGAAGACAAACAATTTTTTTAATCAAGCTTTACAGATCCAGATAGGCAGAGGTCTACCATTAAACAGAACCAGGCTACATGTTTCCAGCACTTATGCTAAGCTAAGCTAAACAGTGGCTAGCTTAAGCTTTAAGTAAAAGGGGAATAGGTAAATTTTCCAAATCAAAAGCATTTTATAATTTCACTTTTACTAATTTTTAACTAGTTTCTGTGATATAGAAATGTCCTCCAGGATGTAGTGAGATCATTGCTGAGTGTGCTCTGTAAATCCTAATTCATTCAAGAAACCACATCCCAATGTAGAAATACATCAGAATGTTTAAAAAAAAAAAAAAAAAAAAAAAAAAAAAATATATATATATATATATATATATATATATATATTAAAAGAGCTGAATTCATGCCTATGCTACACAGATCTTCTAAAATGACTTGGACAAATTACTGACACTCCTTTGAAGTGGTAGTGAATAAGCGCATTGTAGGGATCTTTTAGGCAGACTGTGGTCTTCAGTTAGTATTTCGGGAGACTTTAACCTCATCAGAAGTCATTCAGCCTACCTAGGCAGAGAAAAGAACTCACTGTGCTTTCTGGTATCACTGCGGACAACATGCTGAATATGGACTGAAGAAAGAAAATAAGACAGAAAATAATTTCCAAGCAAAGCCTCGAGACATCTTCAAGCAGTTTGATGTTCCTGTGACCACAGCTACTAACAAGAGAGGAAAGTTTAAGGTTAATGTGTATTGGCCTGAATATGTCCACAAGAGGAAAATGGAAAAATGGACTGAACAGAGGAGGTAAAAGCTGACCTTCAAAATTGAGGAACAACACTGTCTGGTTGGTCATTTTCTGAATGAAAGTAGGGTTCAATGAGAAGCTCCCTAAGAACCCAATTTGAAAAGTGAAAAAGTGAAATACAAAAAAAATGCTTCCACAATGTTGTTGATAAGATTCTTCTTTAAGAAAGGAAAAGAAGATTTCACAGAAAAGAACAAAATTGCAGCTGTGAGAGACAGAGGAGGTTCAGCTGCATCATGGGGCTGCTTTGCTGCATCTGGCACAGTCTTTACAGAAACCAGAAGATGACCAAGGTGTTGTGGAGTGAAACATGCTCTGCTCTGTATCAGTCACAGGTCATGGCACCTCCAACAGGATAATGACCCAAAACATACATCTGAGAGCACCCAAACTAGACTATTCTGGCCAGGAGTGCTAATCTGAAGCCAATTGAACATTTATGGAAAGAGCGGAATCCTGCAGCTGGGTGAAGAACTACAGCAGTTCTCTCAGTAGAGTTAAAACCAGTAGAGAAGTGTAAAAGCCTAGTTAAGATGCAGAAACATCCTCAATTGCAGAGATTGTCTCAAAGGCAATGCTTCAAAACACCTCGTTCAGGGTTGCAGCATTTTTGTCTGTACTAAATTGATTTGGTGAAGTTTTAAATAGTGCATTGCATCAAAAAGCAAAGTGTTAGTTCTATTTCATGACCAACTTAAAACAATTTCAACTTATTTCAGATAAATTAGTGGCTGGGAATGAACAAATTCAACCTCTTGTAAGTGCTACAGAATACGGCCGGTTGTCTTTTATTTTGTTTTTTTACAGCCAACAAATGCTGATACCAAAACCAACAAGGTGTCGGCCCATGTCTCCAAACTTTGTGACGTTTTCCAGCGATTCTCAATGTGATGCCCACTTCCTGAAGACACACACAAATAGGTAGGTTTATTTTCTTAAAGAGGTAAAATGGTTTTTTGATGACAATACTTTTTAGCAAAATGTCAAAAAGGAGGAAATAGGCTATTTGTTGGAAGCTATTTTCAGCTGCAGATCAATGCACATTTAGGGTTGACTTGACACAAAATGAAGCAACTAATTCACTGCCCGTTGCACCCATTAGCTGTTGGTTTTGTTGTTTCACAGGATTTACTGACAGTAACAACAGCAATACCTGAAATTATTTTCAACCTGACTTATCTGTTAGGAGAATCTTATTGCTTGCACCACATACATGATCATTAATATTTGTATGGTTAAAAATACGTAGTGATATCAAGTGTGAAAGTATAGTACTAAAAGTGGCAGGTTTCTCTGCATCACATCTACCACCTGTCAACTATTATAACTGATCAAAGTATTTTGTCTGGTTTTCTCAGCGTGATGCTCGCTGTCAGAGACATTGGAGATGGTGGGGTCTATAACAGATGCTACCCACTGACCTTAGAAAACATGGCGGAGGGTCCAGATGTTTGGATGACCTGACAACCTTGGGACCAGCTGATGTGGCAGTGATGGAGATGGGCACTGGCAGAAGAAACTGATCTAGTGGCATCAGAGGTTCCCATTTTTCCCACTTTTTTGCGTTGGTCTTTAGCCCCCAAACTGGGCAATCCTGGAAGGCAGGGAAAGATGGAGGAAGAGAAATATGTAAACACAGAACAGAGAGAGGGAGAGACTGAGGGAGACAGAGAGAGGACTGGTCAGTGGTGCTGACGGTTGTCACAGATGTTGAGTTCAGCACAAAACTCTGCCAGAAGCCATCATGTCAAAGCTAAGTTAGCTGAATGAACAAGAACAACTCCAGGCCCTGCCACTTTAAATCTCCCTCAAAATTCAACAGCTGTTTCTTGAACGAATGCAGATGCAAAATAATGATAATAATGCCTACTTACAGCTCCTGCTTAGAAGTAAACAATCCTTGACCACACCCTGTACACATGGTGTCTCATTAGCTGTGCATCGCTGTAGCTCTTTTGGTAGATTTAATTTTAGAGGCAGGAAGGATTTTTGGCAGGCGTAGTGAGAGGAGTGGTTGTTAAAGAGTTCTCGTGCTACAACACTATTGTTAGAGAGATCATTATGCAACAATTAATTTTTTAAAATCTAACTCGATTCTTTGTCATTTTTTTCTGGTTGTCAAAGCATCGAGCGACTTTAGATAGTTGTCACAAACCCGCAAAGCATCTTTGAAATATGTATCCACAGCGTTGCAAGTTGCTTCAACATCATTTCTCCTCAAATCAACGCTTGTGCTTGTCGATTCTGGCATCTGAATTTCTTAACATTTTGACTGGGTGCATCTTGGCTCCAAGCATCTTCACTCAGCTCAGAGAATGTCTTTGTGCCAAGGCCGCAGCCTGTGGCGGTTTTGCTAGTGACAGATGAGCATGTCAACATGTTTGTGTGTGCGTGTGTGGAGCGAAACAATAGATCTGGTGAAGCTGTGAACTGTGCTATTATGTACCAAACTGCCAGGCTATCCAGTTAGAAATCCAACATGCTGGTCACAAATTCCGATTATATGTACATCTCTAAATAATAACTCGAAATTCAAGTGTGACTTCTAAAACACTGCCTTCAGCTCATACTACTTCTCATACAGATGGACAGATCATGATAATTTGTTGTAGTTACTTGATGGAAAAAAAACTAACTGCAAAACTCTGCAAGACACATTCATGAGCAAATTTACTGACTATTGTACACTTATTTGTTCTAAGAAGGATTAGCCTCACCTAAAACAGCTTAAACCAAGAAATAATGATGACAAAAAGAGAACTGCGACATGTGGATCTAAATCTGTCCGCGGTGTCTCCAGGCCTGTTGGCAAAGGGCAGCTCAGCTGTAGCAGGCAGATTGTGTGAACAGCAGACTATGAACATCTCTCCACAGGCCATACCAAGGTGTCTAATCCAGGAAACACTGTGAACACACCCTGTGGGCTCCCACAGTGCACTACATAGCCTCGATCCCACTATACCACTGCAACAAATCTTCCATCTCAAGTAGCTTGCTTCTCTGTTGTGGAGTCACAAAATTTGAAATTCTAACACATGGCTGACATTTTTCATTTGTTTTCAATAGAAATTAGTTAGTTTTGAGACTTTTGGAGGATGAATCTGTGGCCAAATGACTTCTGAAAATGGGTGATTTTCAGTTGATAATAGCTTCAGTCTATCTACACATACTATAAAAGTGTAGTATTTTTTAAAAGTTGCCATTATATCAGCATGATGCATTATCTATTCAATTTGCATGCATTACATTTACACTACTGAGAATTTTAATTGTCTTTACTTATTCCTATTCCACCAAAAAAAAAAAAAGATACTGTAAGATGCCTTGAAACTGGATCTTTAAATAAAATTTCTGAGATCTGCTGAGAATTCAGTAATTAATTTGTCAGTGTTAAACAATGACATGTTGACTTTTTCCATGGAGTACAACGATGATTGTTTTGTGGAGATGTTTGAAAAATCCACATCGTGATAAATTTATTGATAATTCGTTTACACATTTTGCCACTTTACCTGAAGAAATATTGCCAGCTCGCCTAGGAGTGTGTCTGCTGTCCAGCACCTGTCATAACGGCTGAGTGTCACCCACATCACAGGGTGTTGCGAAATGACAGCTCCCAATGTCTGCAAAGATGAAGCCTCGGGAGGGAAAAAAACAGGACAGATCTAAATTTCATACTCCCAAGTGTATCAAAGTGACTCCTGTCAGCATTGCATCAAAGCAGAGAAACAGGAACTGTTCATTTTTACAGCTGAGAGTGGGACTGTGGTGGAGGGGTTTCTGGGGGGGAAAAGGGCTGGGAAGGTGAGCGCCGTAAATTATGTTGGGTGACTTACAGGAAAAATGATGACAATGAAAAGCACCTTGTCAAGCATCACCCATTTGGATTTATGACAGCAGAGTGAAAATGAGGCTGTGACAGAGGGTGAAGTTGAAGGGAGACTTTTGAGACGAGGAGTCGGTGATTCTCAGAGATCCAGTTTCTTGACGTCAGGAGGCAACAGAGTCCATGTCAGCGTCGTCTGACACTGTGAGTCTGCTGGTAGCAGTGTTGCCTGCATGGTGCAACACCGTGGTAACACCTGTGATTTCATCGTGCAGCTTTTGAGGAAATCCAATTTCATCATTTGCTTTTTGATTTTTGTGCCGCATGTGGTGAGTACTGGTAAAATTGTGAATTTGACTCACTAAAAATCATCAAAAGTCCCACAATAACTGACACATTTGCAAATTACACAAGCTTTTGAATTCTTATCATCACAGTAAGTGTTAAAAAATAGAATGATGGTCATTTTTGTGGAGGAGTAAACAAGTGCAGCAAGAAAAACACGATCAGAGCTAAACGCAAAATAACATTGACAGTTACCATGGGGCAGGCCTTTTTACCTAAGCAGTCTGGATAAACAAGTGAGTGTCTTTGCTTGTGCAGGCTACAGTGCTACAAGATACAGAGATACAACTTGTGCAGAGATGACAAATATTGGAGACTTAAGGCTAAAAGAAAACCAAGGCAACCAAAATCTGTTTTTGTCCCTGGGCCAAACCCTGCACTGCACTGTGGGCCACTTCTGATTTGCGCACTAGCTGGTGTAACGCAACCAGCCATGCATTAGCATTGGCCCTCCAGTTAGAGCAGGCTCTTAGGATCCTGTCACCCAAACTTATCATACACTCTCACACTCACGCACACACGGCCAGACACGCACATGCAAACACACAAACACAGAGGAGAAGTCTCTTTTTGCTGCCTACTTTAAAGGAAGCTTTTTACATTTTCTATTCTCAAATATGCTTTTCACTCACGAGATAATTTAACTCTGAAATCTCTCCAGAGCCTGCACTGATCACACACAGTAGCTGTTAGCACTGGCAGCAAGGATGTCCCTCTACACAACGTAAAAGACTGAATCTCCCTGTTAAAGCTGGCTCATCTCCCTCACCACTTAGAGGGGGGCCCAAGCTAGCATACAAAGTTCAACAACTGTGAAGAAGGAACTATTAAAGAGGACACACAAAGCAGTGACCTTGACTGACAAGTGCTCTTCATTCTGGCCATAAACAGCAGTGGGGCCTGATAAGTGTTCATCGGTGCGGGGAGTAATGACCTATCCGTCAGCAGTGGTTGGGCTGTGTGAGGTAGTATAAATGGAACATACATAATGTACAGCAATAATACCAGCACGCTCACAGCCTAATGGATTATCATTATTCTTGGGGACCAGGCTTTTTTCCCCCCTCCTCTAACCCTGTATAGCGTGCCTCAACAAGGCGGGTAAATGCCTTCCGGCCACGATAATTTCATTCTAATCTTTGTTCCATATTATAATTTTCATGGTCAGAAATACACCAGGAAGCAACAGCACGTTTCTATCAGGGGCTAAACAGAACACAGGCCATAACTGGGGGTTTTATGTGACTCTATAACCTCCCGTTCTCAGTGCACCAGTCAATTTATGATAAGAATGGAGAAGGCTGTAAATTTATGTGTGATGGCCCATCTCAAACAACATCATTATGTTCCCAACTAGCCTCTGATAGCGCAGCTGAACCTGCTTAAACAGGATATCAGAAATTTCAATATCCCAAACATTAAAATGCAATATCAGATTTCACTAACTCAAAGTTTGTGGAAAAGATATGCAGCATTTATGTGAAAACCTTCTTCAAAGAGTAAATTACTCAAGTTAAGGGTAACAGAACTTACATGAACACCCAGCAGTACTTACTGTATAAATCACTGTGCAGCAGCTCATCATGCTGGAATAATTACAAACAGAAATAGGAGGTGTAGAGTTTCAACACAGATACTGTCTTCATGCGACAGAATTTGAGTCACTTCTGTTCGGAAAAAAAAATAGCCAGCAGCATGTTTTGGATGTCTGCTTTCACTTCAAGCTAAACTAAAAATGAACAGCATCAATCTCACGTAACCTTAAACTAGCAGGATTTTTGTTGCCCAGTACCAATTCTAGTGATTTAAGTGTCTCGCTTAAGTGTCTGTAATAAAAAAGTAAGTCCACCTAAAGGGGAAGAAGCATTCAAACCCTCCACTTCAGTTAAACTACTAATATCACACTGTAGAAATATTTAATTACATATTAAATCCTGCAGTCAAAGCCTTATTTAGGTAAAAGCATGCAGAAATTATCTGCAAAATTGAATTTAGGTATTAAAAGTAGTCATTGTGCATTGATGTTTTTGGGTTATCGTTGTTACATTAACATGTTTATTGCTATAGTGCTAGTTTTAACTATTTTATTTACTATCAGGTAGTTTGATCTGCAGCACTGCATCATGTTCTATATCATCATAGTGTCTCTTCCCTGTAAGAACCTTTTTTTTTTTTTAAGTCAGCTTTTCATGAGCTCAGAAAAACAGCCTTGTTTTCAGCTTTGCTACATCTGTCCATTTTCCAGTTAATCTAAGAGGGTCATTAAAAAGTTTATGGAGCTTAAGGAGAAGCACCATTTTCTCAGCCCATAAAGGAACACTTAATGCTTCTGTTTATCCCAAACATTTAAAATCTGCAAATTTTGAAATAATCAGGTTTCGCTGGACAAGAAGGGAATGAAAAATTATCATGAAGAGTAACTCGTCAGACAAATGCAGTGGAGTGAAAACCGATGAGTATAAAGTTGCACAAAATGTAAACACTTAAGTAATCTATCAGAATATGACCATTTTACCTCAGTACAGTACTTGAGTAAATGTAATTAGGTACATTGCACCACTGACGGCTACAACAAGCAGCCAGTTAGCTTAGCACAAGCTAGCTGATTCACTGTGTTTCTATAAAGGGGCCGAAAGAGGCGCATTGGGTTATGAGGACACTCAGGAGTATCGGTCATTTCTTGGCATTGCAAGATCTTGTGACATATAGTTTCCCTTAAACACTTTCATATACAAAATCGTTTCTCTGAATGTCACAAATATCCTAAAATGACTTCTATGTAATTTTTGTGAATCAGAATTGGATCCATCTAGTCCATGAAATCTAGAATATCAACAAGAAACACATTATTGAATTATTTTTTGACTTTAATATCAGGAAGTGACCCAAAGATTGTAGACGTTTTACACTGTTTACGCTTACAAGGCGTCTTTTATAGCTTTATATTTACCAAACAGACACAAGTGTCATTGCTGTGGCACTGTGGACTGCCATGACAGGAGATATAAAGAATTTTATAATGGCATTGACAGAGAAACTGTATCTGAGGTGGAACAGAAGGTCTTGGAAATACTTGATCTGATAACCGGAGTCTGACCAATAGAGTCCATTTGGATGTTTACTCATTATACCAGAGCATCCCTAATGTTTAGCCTCAGTTAAAATCATAAATCTGTTGGTCAGAAGTAAAAAAAAGTGTTGATGCACAAGTTTGGAAACCAGTTTTATAAGACTAAAAAAGAAGAAAAATAAGAGAATTATCAGAATCTTCCCCCACTTCTTACAATCATACACATTTGAGTTACACACAAAAAACATCACATCCCAAAATACACCTAGCGATGGCTCATTCAGTCTCGTCACCGTACTAGTTGTGCTGAGAGTAATCATGTAACGCCATTAATTAACAGGCATTTCTGAGGCCTCCCACACACATACTGCATCAAAGTCACAGCCAGTGTCCTTATCCAAAACTCTGCTCTACAAAACAAGGATACGCAGTGTTACTATGCAACCCAACATAACAAGGCAAATACAGTTTGGGGTATATTTAAGTGGAATAGATTCGAACTAGAACAATAGCAGGGATGCAATTCATTTTTTTTTCCTGTAGTGGTCATTATAGCTGAAATCAAAACTCAGTACAATAGGAATAATCTGGTTGAATGTAAGCATTTTAAATATTGCGTGCATTCCCGTCTCTTCTCTCCCAGGTATCCCTACAGAGCAGAGGAAAAATGAAGGATGCCTCCAAAGCTTGGAGACAGTAATCTCCCCTGTGGAGGTCAAATCTAACATGGCAGGTTAGTGTCTGTGGAGATTGACAGCCTGGAGAAATACTGCTGCCAGGCACCCACAATGCACAGTGACAGTGAACACCTCCCAGGAAAAAGGCTGGTTACCAAGCCTTATAGAGCGACTGTCAGAGGGCGCCTGTTGTCAGAGCTGCTGCCAACGCCGCACTGACAGACTCTGTCAACCTATCTCTATCATATCGAAACCATCTCAATCATGCAAACACCAAGCTCTCAGAAGTGTGCAGATCTAGCACGTGCACGTCAATATCACAAGCATTTGCAGGCAACGCTTCCCACCTAAACTCCAGACATCTAAACCATTTTGAAGGGTTCTTAATGACTAGATAGAATCAGGACTTTCCACCATTTTACGCTGTCGTTTCATTTCAATTAGATGAGTGCTGAAAAAGTCAATACAAAGAAGCTAAATAACCCACATTTGTAATAACTGATTATTTGTTTAGGCTAATTATGAATCAAAAATGTCACAATATTTGCCCTTTCCAGCTTCACAAATGAGGATTTGCTGATTTTCTGTTTAAGATAAGTATTATTCAATTAGTCATTTAAAAAAAATACCTATAAGAATCTGGGATTTTAATTTTATAGCCTAATTCTACAACTGATTGGAAAAAAATGTGAATGGTAGTTTACATAACATCATGACAACATTTCCATCATGTTCAGATTGTTCCTTTGTGCAAATTCTATGCAGGATAGAATTGGTGCATTGTGGATCATTTAAAGTCAAGCAAACATGAAAAAAAAATCACTGCACCATTATATTATATCATGTTTTTCCTTGCACCAAGCTAGAAAAAACTACACTTACTCTTTAATATGTGTTGTTTGCTGTGATACTATGTACAGAAATGCAGTACAGCAGACCACTAATTGCATGAAATATGTTATCTTACAGGCTTGTGCTGTCTGCGTTTCATAAACAAAGGCTGACAGATCATGCCCTCAACCAGTGACCCTGCTGTGAGCATATGCACTAATGCAAGGTCACACTGGAGACTGGCCACATGAGGAGAAAACAGCCATCCAATTTGCCTTGTGAGCCCAGCAGACACAAACTCCTGATGTAGCCATCATGCTCTACAATAAAATAAAATAAAAATCAGTGTGTTAAACAGCACCATTTTTTTCATTAGCTGCTCTAATAAATGGCACTTATATAAAATAGAGGATTCCCTTTTATGTCTAGAGAGAGGAAAAAAGGGGATATCACTGCCAAAAATCTGTTGTACACTCAGTGTCAAGGAGCTTCGTTGGCTCCCACAGAGCTCAGCTGTGTGCAAAAGCATAGCAGCCCCTGATTTTCATAATGACAGGTGGCCATCTTTAAATCAGAGATCTACATATAATAGCAGCCATAAACCACAGTGGCTGGCATATTTACAAATGCAAGTGATAGCAGAGCATTACAACAGCTTCTGGTCCCCTTTGAGGTCCAAATACTAACAATCTTGTTAAATACTTAAGAGTAAGAAACCATGGCACATTTAATATGGAGCAACATAAATATGCTATATGTTTCTGTACAGCAGCTGTTACTGCTGAGGAAGTGTCGTCGGTTTGAATATAAGGGTGGGAGGAGTGTTGATGGCAGCATGCGATAACGGGGGCGATGGAGGTTATAAGGGGGGTTGTGGTTAGAAGAGGCAGAAAAGATGGGCAGACGTACGGACCTAAAGCTTGACGCCTTTCCCCCTCATCCTCTGCTTGCCCTTTGTCATGCACCCTCCTCACCTCCAGAGCTGTCACTGGCTTGTCAGAACCAATCACAGGATGCCATGCTGTCTGCCAGCCATGTACCAGTTTGGACAGGATGACATCAAATTTCTGGTGCTACGTGTCAAGGACCATATGAAAACAGATGTCCTCATTACTGGGTCGCCTGTGCTTTAGAAATACTCAACTTTTAACAGATCAGAGGATTAAGAAGCATCACACGGTTTAATTACTTTATTTTTCAGCTATATCTTTGCGGCACTATTAAAATGTCTGAAAATGACTAAAAAATATTCGGTGGTTTAGGAAAACAAACATGTACTGTTTTTCATAAACGCCATGATTTTGTTTTATTTTTTACAAAAGTGCAAAAAGAGATAAACAGCAAAATAAAATCCCGTCACCACTCACAGTGTGATAAAACAGTGACATGCCCGAGCCCAGTGTTATGCATATATGAGGCCCTCTGAGATCCAGCATGACAAAAGTAAGTTTATTGAATGGGACAGATCGCTGCTTGTCTGACTGACTTAATCTGTTTGATTGAGCAACGGGACGCCTTCGGCTTCACAAGTCCTTCAAAGGCCGCAGATTCTGCAAGTGTGAAAAAAAGAGAGAGGCAAAAAAGAAAAGAGAGAAATCCCCCCCACACTCCTTCCTCTGCAATAGATACGCGCACACACCATAGCAGCTTTTGGAGGCTTTATTTATTAGCTTTAAACATCTTATTCATTGCCTTACCACCCAAGTCCTTTCAGGTCATCAGCTCCTGACAAAGACTGCAAGCCTGGAAAATCTGTCAACTGTCAGTAGCATTGATTAGGAGCAGAACTCTGGGCGGATGATGAGGCTTCATTGAAGTCAACCGTTGAAGAGTAATAAAGGGCAGAGTTTGTGGAGTTTGTCCCCAACAATAATACCGCAGCCGCAATTTTCCCCTAGACTCAAAAGCACGGCACATTAGAGAGCCATACATTCATTTGCGCATGCTTCACGATCTTATTATGGGGATCTAACTTTCCACTCCACCCCCTTTTTTCATCAGGCTGTCCAAACACAAAGCAGACCTCAGCTATCATTGTGCTTGATCTGAATTTTATTTAGAGCTCCATATGCTTCTCTAGCCTACTCTCAAAGCCTGGTGTTGATGCTTGGCCTCTCTTGGCCCGTTAACCATTAAAAGAGGGGCCATTCTGTCACCACACTGCCCATTGTGGGCCTTGGAGGTTAAGAGACAAAAGTGTGAGATCATGAATGAGTGCCTGGCAGTCTATTGGAGCTTTCCACACAACTGAAATGAGAATCTGCACCTGATGCAATTCAAGCATCTGTTTTAAAAGAGAAAAGGGGGTTACTTTGTTTGCTGGAGTGCCCCATTAAATAACAGGAATGTTTGGTCATTTTCAAACAACTGGCACGCCGACTATCAAACGTCCCTGCAAAGGAGAGACCCATCAGGGTGGTGCCACGGCCATGTGGGATTTGCATATGGTTTCCCCTCCTACTGTCTTACATTAAACACAGCTAAATACCTAACCAGATCTCTTGGGTGCCATGAACACCCAGACAGACAGTTGAGGCCACAGACGAGCTGAATGCAACCCCAGAGATACTCCACACCTCACAGTGGGGAGAAGGATACAGAATTACCCCTCTACCATCTCCTGGGGCCGACTCCGAACACGCATTTCCCCTGCACTTTTTTCCCCCCCTCAAAATACCCAAAGCTGCGTCTCTCAGTCTCTAGGTCCCCCCTTAGTGACAATTTGTCCACATCAGAGAACCGTCATTCCTAACGAGATCTGACTCGTGACACACAGATGGGGAGGGGCTGGGCACGGGCAGTGCGAGCGCTGGGTGCCTGCCTGCCCCGGGGCTACTGAAAAACGCCATGCTCAGACTGCCATGTGAGAGAACACAACTGCTTTCTGCTAAACTCTGCTTTACCACCATAAGCGCTACCAGCTCTCAGCCCACATCACTGGGCCATTACAAAGGACTGGGAAGCAAGAAGAGCAATAAACGCTATGCTGCCGATTATATTTGAAAACTGAAACGTAGCTTCTCTTTAAGAGTGCAGGAATTTTAAGCCTTGAATCATATAAGCATAGCATTTGCCTGAAGGGTCACAATAATGCCTACAAAATAATTAAAAAAAGCAATAAATTGTTTGCCAAATATTCCTTCTTTTCCATTGTTGCTAGCAAGTTTAACAAGTTCTAAAAGAAAGTGCATAATGAATGCCACATTCACAACAAGAAAGAGCCTTTCTTAGCATACAAACACAATAAGCCTGTGACCAAACAGTAAGTCATGTGAAATAAGCTTCGCATTGTGACACAAAGAACAGACCCCATCAGCTCGTCATTCATTCATCTGCCAACCCACACGTAAGAGGAGGCGGCAAAAAAAATAAAAATCTCTGGAGCCTTGAGGCAACTTCTGTCATTAACTCTGTCATCAAAATTGACCAGAAGTTTTACAAGTTTAGTAGAATATCATAAAAATCACTGTCAACTCGTATCTCTACTGAAGACGTTTAATGGTATTACATTGCTGACATATGTTGGTTTAATATAAGACACACATTGCACACCGTTTAGTCCCCTCACATGGGTTGACCCTGTATCCTAAAAATGACAGCATCTCTGTTCCGGTCAAGTGCATCAGCCAGGTCAATGTATGCAATTAGGTCATGGTGACCAGTGTGACCCACACAAGGGATAACAGTCAGTCTCAATTTTAACTAAAAATAAAATCCTATCAGGGTAGTGGGCGTAAGAGAATCACTTTAATAAATAAGGCATAAGATAAATAAACTGGGGAGAGCAGAAATACTGTGCAAGATATGAATGACATTATCTTCCAAAATACCGCGGTCACCCAGTGATGGTTTATAAATTTATAAAGGCAAACTGTGTTCAAGAAATTAAGTTTTAGGACTGTTAAAACAGAGTCTCCATTTAAAGTGAGGACCACACAAAAAAATAGTATTTTGAACCCTAAGTTGTCATATTCTGTTAAATTTCTACATCATGGCCCTGAAAACATAATAAATCCACATTTTCTTACTCCTTTTAATTCTACCAGCAAATGTTTTTTCATGCTTCCACTCTCTCCTGCAGAACTCTGCCCTGCTGGCTGCTCTCACCTCTCTGTCCTGGCCCTCTGGCCCTCATCCTTGGCTCTGGCTCTTGACAACCTCACCCACTGAGCTACAGATTGGCCGGCACACAATGCCCCAGATCCTCATTCACCAACACAATGCACTCACCGGCCGTACACCTTCCCTTCTCTTTAACTCTCCTACCACATCCCTTCTGTCCATTCCCTCATTTTTCTTCCCTTCTCATTCATTCTCTTCGTTCATTTAATTTCCTTAAGCTCTCTCCAAGTCTGTCCCTCCTGCTCCGACTCTGTCTTCCTGGCAACTTGGTGGTGACTGGTGGGGCGACAACAGAAACCGTCTCCCGCCTTGTTCCATTGCAGGGCAGCATGAGCAGGACGAGCCAGAGCTCACAAAGCCACTGCCGAGTGAAACAAAGGTTGTGTGCTCCATCATTCAAACCGGGGCCACTCCGACAGCTGCCTCCGCCACGCTCACACTGACAAACGGCCAGAAAAACAGATGGTTTGTGCATTCATGACCAGTTTAGTGGAAGCCCAGGAGTCACCCCCATTCAAGGGGAGGGTTTTTGTCAGCTATTCCATGATAAAGCTTTTCAGTCTGGTAGAAAATTAGAAATGCATTTTAAAATTGTCCCTTAATTATTGAGGTCATCCCGGCCCCATGGAGGAGAGAGGAAAGAGCTGAGGCTCTGGCTTTGTGACACATGACTGATCTGAAAAGATGGGCTGCCTCATTTCACTTTTTAAATCCTGCCAACACATTAACATACATTTGTCAGTTGCTTCTGAAAAGCAGATGCATTGAATTCGGGAAGCCAACAATCCTCGAAGGAGAGAAAGTTCATCATCTCAACATCTGATCAGTATTGACATTGAAACTGTACAGCTCACTGAAAATTAACTGAATAAAGATATTCTATGGATGGTCCACACTAACAGAGTCCCCAATGACCAACTGAGACTTGACACACACGGACAATCTGCAAGTGATATACATTTGCACTTAATTAGTGAAACGTGACGTTCACTCGTCAGGACTTTCTTGTATCCTGTCACTCACGATGCAACACAAACAGGCACATCTACACCATAATGGATAGCAGAAGCGTGTGACCAAGTTTTAGATCTTTTATCACCTCTGCTCTTTCAGACCCATATGGATAAACAACGGCCCTGAGAAAGTGGCGACTGTACTAAAATTCAGCCAAAAATAATCCAGAAGATAAAAATCTTGAATACTTGCAACTTTGTTAATCCACAAATACACAAAACTGGATTAAACAAGACACAAACAGGTATATGAGACTAAGTCAACCACAATAACAGTGTATGTCATATCATTAAAAAGAGCTTAACGACTGCTTTGAAGCAGTGAGGCGTGAACCATACTGGGCTTCTGAGCATTATCATCAAGCTGTTGGCAACACACCCCAAAAAGTCATTTCCAATTGTAAGAGAAAGCATTCACCATGTTGCACTATATCATACGCAACACTATTTACACAAATTAGCTCAAGTGCCACATAAAGTGACACTGACTAAAGTTAGTTTGTTTGTTCCCCCATATTAAATTAGTTGCACATCTCCCAGTGCCCAGAGACAGGGCCTCGCAACGCAGGGAGAACGGCTGAGCAGATATGAATTAAAGATAATGCCAAGCCACCGCACGTCTGTCTCTGCCTGGAAACCATCTGGACGTTCAATATTACATCCTTGTCTACACTTTTCACACTGATCAGGATCACAGTTTTCTGACAAGTCTTCATGATGCATCACACCCAGATGTGGTTGCTGACTGAACACATTTGTTGAGGTATCACTCTCGTCCGTGGTAGTCATGCGATGGCCTTAAAAAGTTGTCTCGAAGAGAAGCCACAGATGGAGCAGAGATAAAAGCCACGCTTAACTAAAATGTGACAGAAACATTGTGTGAAGCTCTAATTTCATCAGAAGTGCATACGAAATCAATAATATAACTAATCTTGCAGTGCCATTGTAAATGAAACTGAAGGAACTGCAATATATCTGTGAATTTGAATAACTCAGACGTTATTCTGTTTCTAAAACAGCCTCACAAGTAATTAAATGGAGATTTTTGGTGTCAAAGAAAATTCACAAGAAGACCGCAAGCATATCTTAACCATTCTGTGATCTAACATGTTGTGATCCTATTAATAATCATGTAGGCTCAGCATCATTGCACTGGACTGGTAGAGTCAAATTAACATAATCATTGTCATCATTAGCATAATTTCTGTGCTAGTTTGTCCGTGTTACTTACTGTAATGTATAGCACAATAGAGACACCCAACAGCATGTTACACACAGCAGATAATAGCAAACCACGCATTCTTATTGACCTGTGAGAGACCCACACGACTCGCTGAATATAAACAAGGGTACACACGACACCTTCGCATAAACACACACAACTTCACACACAGGAGGCTGATTGCACTCTGACAGCTTCTGCTTTTTTTCTCCACTTAAGCACTGCCCTCCTCTGACTGTCCAAGGAAGTGCATACAGTCAACACAGCAGCTACACTCCACCGCTCCATGTCATTACACTGTCCACAGCAAAAGACGACTTCGAGATTAATTTTACTGTTTGTGTCGAGTGTTTGGTAGGTGGATGAGAGGACTCCCCCCTCCTCATTCTGCTCTAGCCCCCAATCCAGTGCCATTTGTTGTTGGACAGCACCCCTTTGGCACCAGATAGGAATCACTTCCTCAGAACATGATGTGGGAGGTGTTCAAAGATAGACGCTGACAGAAATGTGCTGCAGTAGCCAAAAGCGCTGGCATTTCTACGACACAAGCAGTGACTCTCAGACGGATGTGATTTGATCAAATAAATGTGACAAATGTGTGAATTTGGACAAAAAATAGCAATCGGATTAAATAAATACGAGTGAGAGGTGGGTATAAACAACTTGGAAAATAAGTCACAGTATGTTGCTATGTTACAAACAAAATTATCTTTCAACTGTTAAAATATATCCCCGTTGCCAGCATAGCCTTTTGGTTAGATTTTTATTGGTGTTGTTGTAATTTTAAGCTCAACCAGCTGGTAACTTGATGATACTCAAAGTTCTTTTCTAGCCAAAAAAAAGATACATTTTCCATCTTTTTCATAAACTGTATAAACTGCTCTTCAGCGTTTAAGCAGAAAGTAATTAAACTCCCAGCAGACTCTAATCAGCATTCATGAGTGGCATCAGCTCCAAGTATGATATACAGTACAGGCCCTGTCAAGGTGATTTCTCACTGCTCACCGACTCTCCCACTGCTCTCACCATGGCCATCACACACACACACACACACAGCTGTTGTGTGCTTGTCCCTCCCAAATTAATACCCACAAGTGAAACCGTGACCTGCAGAAGGCAGCCCCGACCTGTCGTCCCAGAGCCGCTCGGTGGATCCACCCCCTGAGCACGTGGCTCTGTCTGTCTTCCCTCCTCTCCCACCCCCGAAGACCGAGCAAGGACAAGAGCTCGCACAAGATGAATAACATAATCATATTGGCACTATATCTCAAAGTGTAGGTTTGTGTGAGAGAAAAAAAATTCAGCGTTTTGTTTGCTTCTCTATAAATATGCAACATTACAATACAATAGATAGAAGTATGAATTAAATGTCACGTCACCAAAACAACACCTTCAGACTGTTTACCGATATCATTCATTCTATATTTTCTCTGTTTAAATCTTGACTGCACACTTTTGCGCTTCATAAAGAAGCTGTAGTGTTGTGCCATGAAGGATGGGATGGTGGCTGGACCGCAGAAAATGAAGCGACTCAAGGCCAGAGAGACAATAATAGACCATGTCTGTACAGTCACCAAATGGCTACTGCTTGGTTAGTTGTAAGCTCCATTTTGGGACCTTTGGTTCCCACATTTAATTAAAAATCCATTATCACCTCTCAGCATAGTGAGCAGCACTTCAGCCCATAGTATCCAGATCTGCACTCCTAATTGGTCTTAAATGGCTAAACTGCTTTTCATGCAATCAGTCTTCCAGTTTTCTAGAAGGAGAACTTTAAAAGTGTTGCAAGTAGTTTGGATTCTTGTTAAAAATAATCCTCCCATCTGCAAAGTGTACATCAAATAGTAATCAGTGCTACAGCATGTGATTCATAGGCATTAAAGTGTGTACACACACTGCAACAGACCTTGTATCAGACCTTGCAGGCAAACTGTTGTTTAGGTGGTGCATTAATATTCAAAAGGTGATGCTGCCAAAGCACCTTGAGCAGATGCACACTGGCACACACCGATGGCCTGAGTGAGGAGAGAAAACTCTACAAGAGAGAGAGAGAATGCTTGACACAAAAAGAAAATAGACAGAAGATGAAAATTCTAAAAAAAAAAAAAAAAAAACACTCTGGTAAGAACAGAAAAATGAGAACTTCAGGTGAAGTAAAGAGAGGAGAAAGAAAGATGAGCTCTCCTTCACATCCCAGCGCCACTCTCCTTCATTGTTACTTCGGTGAGTGCGGCCAGGCCCCAGCTCCCCTGGCAGAAACTAAGTGGCTTGCTGGCATATGGTGTAACCTCCATTTGAGTGCTAAAAGCTGGATATTGTTTTTGTGGAGCAGATGTTGGCGGGCATGGCAAAAGGCACAGCTGACTGGGCTACGCAGCTGGGAACGGTGTGTGTGACCCACATACAGGGGGAGCAGTAGTCAACTGAGAGCCACAATCTTAATGGAGAATGGCGGAACATAATATGAAGTTTGTCCCTCTATTGTCTTTACAAGCATGAAGTCGAAAATGAGGTCTGTTTTAAGCTTGTATTCCATTGCTTTATCTGCTGCTACAATTAGCCACTGATAGCAGAAATACTAACCAAGATGGCTGTTGCATTCGTACCCAATTGTAAATGTCAGTGGTGACCCAGTGAAGTAGGGATCAGATTTTAATATAATGGCTCGTGATGCTAAAGTAGATGCCTGAAATGTGTCAGAAAGAAGCCTCGGTCAGGGCAACAACCCTCCGATATTAAGCACAATCAGACTCAGATTCATCAGACTGTCTTTCTATGACGGCTTTGAAATGGGGACTTTTATTCAGGATTTTCACAGTGGGATGGAAAACAACCTCAGCTCCGTGTGCCTCAACAAAAAAACAAAAAACAAACAAAAAAAAAAAAAAAAACACAAAACCACCACATTTTAAATTGGAATTAAATGGGCTTTCATGCCTAGATTTGAGCTAATGAAAACGAAACGAGGACACTTAAGAGTCCTGACCGATTTCCCAAACCCAGAAGTGTCCCGATGCCAAAAGTGGACAAATGAAGATTATGCTGAGATTATAATAAGGATGCCAAAGCCATTATCCAGTCTACTTTGACAAATGTTGTGCCTTTCTGTGAGCAGATGGGACCTAGAGTTTGGGTGGGGAAACAGGCAGAGTATCCTTCACCCAGTTGGCTAGAAAAGACCGGGATAAACGGCAAACCGGGACACTGTCAAGAATCGCAAATATTACACGTGATTTTGTGTTTGGGTGTTTACATTTGATGAAACCTGACCTGTTAGCACAACAAATATTACATTATTATTCAGAGGTATTTGTATTTAAATCAAATTCTCTGTTATGACAGGTTTGTTCACCACTATTGTGATCTTTTTTTGTGTAAATTAAAATAAGATAAGACCTCAGCAATCCCCTGCTTATGTCAGCCAGTGACAGCCTATAGCCTCAGATTGGGTGGAGAACTTTGGCCGCAGCTACTTAATTATGAGAGTGTTAAATGCCGTATGTTGTGGGTTGGGGCAAAATAAACTGACCAGAGGCTGCAACAAAGAGGCTGTTTCCCCTCGTGAAAAAGGATTAGAATGGCCTGTCACTCAGCAGGGTCACGCAGAGCAGGGGCACTACTTAAAAAGTCATTTAGAAAATTAAGATGCCCCCAGTTGAGCCTGCGATCAAGAAAAAAAAAACAACATGCTAATTAAAACAACAAATAAATACTCGGCACAGCCTTGAGGCATCCACAGTTGACCTGTCTACTACAAACTATTTTGTTTTGAAGTTCTTAATCTGCAAGGCTTCGGCGTGTTAAATGTTGATCTCGCATGGAGGTCCCATTAATTAACAAGAGGTTTCCTGGCTGCACACTGATTAAGTGTAACCCTCAGAGGAAAAGGTAAAATGCGGGGAGCACCTTCATGTGTCCTGTGGCTGGATTTACCTACATTTGTTGATGGGCTGCTGCTAAAAAAAAATGCCAATGTCCCCGAAAAACACAATCTCAATATTTACAATGCAGATGTCCTGTTTGAAGTTTGCCCCTGAACAGAATGTGACTAGAAAGTCACCTGCAGCAATGTGGGATGACAGAGACGGGATGAAAACAAGCTTCTCACAACGTGATCCAGGGACTCTGCTGCAATTACCACACAATTACCTTTGATTACTGCTGTATTTAGTTACTGCAGCATACATTATTGTTTTACCCGGAGCTCTCTGGACACAAACGCAGGAATCAGCTCGGCAAGCAGCAGCACAAATTCATCCACCAATTATTTTGTCTTTTAGGTAATCACTGCCATTTTTCATGTTTTTCAGTTAAAAACATTCCTGAGATCTACCTTTCAGACTGAGACAATCCGTAATCTATAAATAAAAGATTAAAATGAAGGAATTTCGCAGGCTGGGTCTAAAACTTCAAGTGTAGCGTGACTCAGGATCTCTGAGAATTCAGTCAAAAGGTATCATTTAAATGACTCATTTCTGTATCTGCCCATGAAGCAGCATAATCTGAGCAGGTTACAGAGATTATGTCCAGGTTACTGAGCACTGCTGCTCTCCACAGCGGCTAGCAGGACAGACTGAATGCTGCCGCTTTGACAGAAGTTATGAATACAGATCGGACCTCATAACTGACAGGACTTACTGATGGACGCTCGGGGCCTCTGGGAGTGAGCAGATGATTTGACAGGGAGCTGTACAGTAGAGCTGCTGCTACAGAAAAGGTAGACAGGTGAGCGTCAGCTGTGTGTAGGTTAGGTATAAGGTGCTGAGCAGTATGTGCACAAGCAGGGGGCAATGTGAGAGTTCAAGTAGTGCACGCCAGTTTAAGCTTTTGCAGATTTATCTCATAAAACAATTAACTATTACTGGTCTAACTGACCACTTAAAATTGAAAAATAAAGTTTGCTATTTATATTCAAATCTGCATATTGTAAGCACTTAAATACATTAAATTATCATGACATTGTGTTGTTGAGCAAGCTATGTTTTCCACACAAAAAGGTTTTAATAGGATAGTTTTTCTGGCTTAATTGAAATGTAGAGGATTTGTTTACAGTCTTTACTTTTGAAGGCATTAAGGTGCATTTCAGTGTCAAATGAATGACAGTTTTATGTGTTGATGTGCTGATAGAAATCCAGTTTGAATTAACGCCAAAAACTGCAGGTGTTATCTTCAAAAACAGAAAGGAGAAAAAAAAATCCAAAATTGCACCATTCATTAGCACTAGAGCCTGTAAATCAAGATGTTGAATTAATCATCTGATGCATCATACTGTTGGAAAACTTAACAAAACCTATGCTTAAAATCATGATATTATATTCATCATGTCTCATGTAAAAAAAAAAAAAAAAATCAACAAAAATAAACCATTCACTTGAGCCAAAGTAAAATTAAAATTCTGGGCTCGTCAGTGCAACCATGAAGCCATTAGTGATTCAGCTGTGACCAACAGTCACATGGCAAAAATACAGACTTTTCAGCTGAGTATCAGGCTGTTTACATAGACCAGAGAGGAGATAAGAACAGAAAAAATGAATAATGTCAGTAGTTAAATATCTGTGGTATGTGGAGCTTCCATTTTCTTTTTCCAGTACTGGCAACACCTGTGAGTACACGTAGGACATATTGATTCAGTTTTTGCCTTTAAAAAAATTATCATAAAATGTACTTTTTTTCTGTTTTCATGAGTTGCACAGCAGAAAAGACATTTTTGAGGTCTCCCTCCCTCAAACCATGTTTATTTTGTTTCCACAGAGATGTATGACTTTATAATGCTGTGAAAAACGACCTACAGCAAGTAAAAATGTGACAGAGGCAAAACACCTTAAACTGCTTGAGGTTCAGAAGGTTAAGTAGACTTTTAGGAAAAGTTAAAGGTCATGAAATTGTAGCATAATAAATAGTAACTTCTGTATTTTAACGATGTATTGATTTTTTTTTAATACTGTTGAGAGATATTTCCTTTAACACATCCAAAAACAACACTCCGTTTTAATAAGAAATTTGGAAAGATGCTCATACTAAATACTTTAGTATGTTTTTAGATGGAACACCCCTACAACATCTACATGTACAACATCTTTGAAATGTCTTCTGCATAAACAGCAACACCACATGTCCTTATTTATTGCCAACTGATTTGTTTTTCTTGCTCATCACTTGATAATGCTACATTCTGCATGTGAATGTGCTGCTGAAGTTGCGATGCACTGTGGCAGTGTGCTGTGCTGAGACTGACATCCTGATTCCTGAGCCTGTGCATGAGTCAGTCCCACCCTTCCATCTCTGGAGCAGGCTTCAGCCCTCACGCCTCATATCAGCCTGACTTTGATGGACACATGCTCCCTTCGTGCTTGGCAGGACGGTCTTTTGAGGAAACTCAACAAAAATGGCAACAGTGATTGGGCCGACACACACCGACGCCCCCGGACCCCGTCTCCCAAAAAATCCCAGACATGCACTTGTTTGCTCGCACCTTTATGCTGCCAGTTGATTCTTTATGATGAAATCTGGCAAGACACTAAACTATCTGCACCTTTAGAACTGGAGATGGTTTTACATACTTTGTAGACAACTTTGTCACTTTTCTGGCCAAATTTGTGTTGTGTCAAAAAGTTAACCAATCATTTACAGAGATGATTACTTGACAGAATAAATGAATGCAGCATCTACTACAATAACTGTAGTGTTGTTCAGTGTAACAAATAGATGTGCAGCAGGCTATAAACATTTAACATCACAAGAGTGAATATAACTAAGATTAACTGTGCACTCAGGACATAAATGCCAACACATCACTCGCAGTGCTAAAACTCTTTATACTCTTTATTCAGCATGGCGGCACACTTGACTGAAGCAAGGTCTACTCCTTCGCCAGGAGACAAAGGGAGTCCTGCAC
Source organism: Acanthochromis polyacanthus (assembly GCF_021347895.1). Classification (NCBI taxonomy): domain Eukaryota; kingdom Metazoa; phylum Chordata; class Actinopteri; family Pomacentridae; genus Acanthochromis; species Acanthochromis polyacanthus. The sequence goes on along the minus strand of NC_067132.1, from coordinate 18,803,286 downwards.
TACGTCTGTGTCAGTCTGTTCATCCCATTATATCCACTCTGCTGCTCCCAGTCATCAGCTATGACGAGCCTTCACCTGAGTTGACAGGTGACTGTCCTGAGGCAGCGCAGCGCCCAACAGGGGAGCCTTAACCTGCCAACTATCTGTCAGTCCCCCAAAACCAGCTCTGTCATGTCATCTCCTGCATGCCAATCACAGTGACACATCAAGTTTGTGTCAGGAAACAGTGTTGGAGATTACAATCTAATACAACATTGCCCTGAGCAAATGGGAGGACGAGGCAATTATTATGAGACGGAGATGATAATGTAAATGTTGGCAGGCTGCATGCAAATAATTACAAATAGGAGATTTCTTCCTAAAGGTGGAACTTTTGGTGTGATTGCTTGTGCGATATGAAGGAGGGGCAAGGACTCAAGAGGGTCCACTGATGAGAATATGACAAGGTCTGGAACAAGAACAAAAAGGATTTCATTAAAGTATCATGTAAAGTTGCAGCTTCATCCCATCAGTGGGAAAAAGAAAATGAATATAGTTTGTAGCCAAAAAATCTCAACACAAGCTCCACTTACAGGGAGTTGGATTAGGAATGGGATGAGATGTGCAACAATTAGTTGGATCATTAAATAACTGATTGAAAGAAATTTAATTAGTGATTGTTATGGCAACTGATTAATCTTTTACATTTTTGGAAAGCAAAAACACCAACTTTTTTAGGTGAGAAATTTAAAAAACAATTTTTCTGTTATTAGGGAACATTTTAGGGCTTGGACAAAATAAGACGTCTGATGACGCACTTTGTGCTTTAGAATATTGAGATTGGGCATTGTTCCTGTTTTCTAATATTTTATAGACTAAATGATTCATAAAACAAGTGGGAAAATAAATGACAGATTAATCAATCATGAAAATAATGACTTGAGACACCCACCATAACTTTCACATTCTGCTTACAGGGTTCCATGATTTAAACAGAAACATGCTTCCTAAAAACAACAACAATAAACTATCAGAATAAATAAGTCCATAATGCTAGCATAATAATAATCCTGCTACAACAGCAGTGTATGTGAAAATGGTAGCTAATGGTGACTAATCCACAGAGAATTGTCACCCGGCTCTTACATGGCTGATTTTTAATAAAAACTCACTGAAAGTAATGAGGAAGTGGACATGAAGGGGCATTAACAGCTAAAGAGTTGGCTGAGACCTAATCAGAGCTAAAAGGAAAGTAAATATTGGACATATATTTACCAAGAGTCCAGAGAAACAACGATTTGTGAATGTTAATGTTGCTTAATATCCACTGGATTAGTGGTGCAAATGAGCAACCATTAACTGCTACTGAGTTTGTTATATCAACTTAAAATGGTTGTGTTTACAGATTATTTACCATCTTGTGTTTCTTTAAAAAGAAGGTCCTAGCTGAGTCTTAAGATGATGCTATTTTGTCAATTTCTGCTTACAGTTTAGACTTCATTTAATAAATAAATAATAAAAAAAAGATAATTTGTCCTCGTCCCATTTAGAGGCTCAGCAGGACACCATTCAGCACCGGCGATGTATTCATACTAAGTGCTTTATGTGAATACACAGCTTTAAGAAATACAAGTTAATTTATCTGTTGTCCTTCGCTTCTGATTAGACCGAGATTCATTTGTGCAATGGTAAAGGTTGAACCGACCTAGCCCTGTAATCACGAATTTTTGAGTGTTAGGAGGGGGGAAGCAGTCTGTGCCATATGGCTAACGATCACAATAATAAATCAATTTCAGGCACCCCGTCATAATTTATCTAAGAAATTATGAATTTTCCCATTCAGTTGTTTCCAGTGAGTTGTCGCGGCATTCCAGGACCTCATTTGAAAAGTGGCAACGAGGCAAGCAGGCAGAGTTTTAACCAACTGCTGGGATTTTACATGGGACTAATCATGAAGCATTGATTGATTGAAACTCTGTTATCAGTGGACGCTCCCCCCCCCCCATATGTAAATGAGTAACCTTTAGGAGGGCTCCGAGTGGCAGCAGTGGCAGATGGGCAGTAACTGTAATGGGGTGGAGGTTGGCTTGAATAAATATCCCATAGTCTGGAGCTTACCTAGTCTACAGTGCCCAACCAGGCTCCATGACAAAGGAAAGGTTAAGGCTCCAGGATTCAAAGTCATTGAGAGTAGAGCTGAAACAAGTCGTCATTAAACTGATTAGTGGACATACAGAAAATCAATTTTGAAAATAGATTTACAGAATAATTCAGGCAATTTTTCAGTAAAAATGACAAAAAAAAAATGGTTTCAGGCTCACAATTGTCAGTCCTGTCATTTAAATTTGACTTTGATTTAACTCCTGGCCTGATAGACAGCAAACAAATGATGAAATAAATTGAGAGAAAACTATTTCTAACTAAATTTGCGCTGCAGTTTTTTTATGGATCGAACCTACAAGACATTATGGGATAATTAGAGGTGTTAGCAGATTTTATCTCCTTGTTATCTATCTGTTTATCTGTTTCTAGCGTTTGTGCTAAGCTGTGCTAATCTAAGCTGTCTGGGTCCTGGATGTGGTTTCCTATTTAACAGACATTATAATTGTATTAATTTTGTCATCTAAGTCCTAATTATGAAGTTAATAAGTCTATATCACAAATTGTTCAACTCTGACTTTAAGTCTACACCTCAAAAGGAAAGAGTGCCCAATATACATATTTTCTCTGACTTGGTGAGGAAGCTGTTCATGCTTACACATTTCTATTTATATATTTAGCTAAAACCATAAATGGTCTCAGTGGATTTTAGCATGTGTCACTAATTTCATTTTGAAGTACTTGAGAGACAAAAGCTGCGGCCCTTTTTGTCCTGAGTCCAACAACTGGGAATACGCAGAAACAAAGGCATCAGTGGCATCTAATTGAAATCCTTCAGAGAAATTCAAAAGGGAGAGGAAGACAAAGAATACAGTGGGAGAGAAAATCTAACAAAGACAGACAGAGAAAGTGATGTTAGGTTGGAGAATACAGCAAGAAAAAGCTGTAGAGACAAGTGAGGTCACCCTGCTGCTGGTCTGGAGAAAAGCAACACAGAGCGCAGCTGAAAACAGGGCAGCAAAGACTCAGACCTACTGTGAGGCAGAGGTGGAAACGTCCATTTTCCCCTGCAGCCCTAAATTAACATGACAGCCAGTGGCTTCTTGCTACCGCAAAAGTGAGTGATTAGTATTATCGTTTAAATTGTAATTTGGCAGTTAATTAAAGTGACCTTGGTTTCTATTGCTGCATCTGTAAACGGGCGACCAGAGTGCCGTTCCGTCTGTGAGGCCGCTGTCACTGGGGCCCGGTACAGGATTAAGTCACCCCGGTGACAAAACCAAATTAAGCAGCTGTCACCGCCTACCTGCAGCTCGGAGCTTAAGATGATCAACTTATGACCGGTCGGGGAGCAGAGCCTTTTCCTACTCTCCCTCCTCCCATTATCATTTTGTAATTTATGATTAGTTTTAAGGCTTTTTTTTCCTGGAGCATCATTAAAAACGAGATGTTAAGAGCGACCTGCATGAAATCATTGGCACCACATATTAATGTTTGATGAAAAAGTCTGACAACATCTTTTAAAATCCAGCAGAGTGTGTTTTACAATTAGTTGCGCAGTGAGTGTGGAAAATTGTCCGTTGCATTCTCTGACCCTGACTAAAGCGTGCAAAATAAATAACTTAACAGAAATGCAAACGTTTTGAGAATCCCTGTGTATAACATTCTCTAAATGTTTTAATCCTGCAGGAGAAACTGAATGTGACAGAAGTATACTGAGGGAACCTTCATAACTACTGGAAGGTGACTGCACTCCGTCAACACCAACATGTAATGATACATATTTCATACTGTGATGCAGAGTATAAAATGAAAATGCACATCAATTGGAAATGAATTATAAACACATTTCCATCATCCTCAGAGAAATACAGCTAACTGCGTTTACATTGCTATAATCCTGCATACTAAATGTATTGACTTTAAACAACTTATAGCGTGTGAATATTTCATGCTCTCAGGACAGTTTAAGGGAAAACAACAGATGAAGCTTAGAAATTACATCTGTGGTATATTCACGTCCTCTCAATCTGCCTCAGCTTATGATTTCCTGCATCTCACAGAATGTGGTTAAACAGTGCTACGAGAATATGTCTCCATTTGCTGCATTCAGTAGGTTTACATGTTGGTCAAAACAGACACTTAAACACATAACAAAATAGTAACTATCTCACGTATTATCATGGAAATGTGTATAAACAGCATACAAAATGGTTCAGGTTACATGCTGTGCAATAAAACAACAAACACGAAAAAATGCATTCTGGTAATTTATGTTTTATGAATTATGACTATAAGCCAATTGGCTGATGCTGACATACTAATGATTTTGGTGATCTGCAGTTTTTAAAAAAAGCAACTAAAACTGAAATATTTATGCCCATTTTACATAAAACTAGAATGTCATGTGGTTCCAGTCTGGACCTTCAATCTTTTAAGTGCAAAATGTCAACATTTCATGATTTTATCCTGCTAGACATTTGTGTAGAATTTTGCTAATATTTGCATATGAATTTGGAGCTATGAGCAGAAATGTGTTTCGTGCAAAGCATAATGAAATTCCCTCCAGAACTGAATGAACAAGAATGGCATAGACAGAAAGACACCCTGAAAATCTAATACATAAATTTAAACTGCATTTAATGACTGTATTTCAACATGTGTTAAATTTTAATATATCAAAATGTAGACAAAACTTTATTATTAGATAGTCATTGTTATGTTAGCGTATACAATTTGACAGTTGTCCCAATATCCACAAAGTGAGTATCATAAAGAAATGTTGTGGATAGATCTTCATATGTAATGAATAAACCCACAATGTGTCCTTTCTCTGATATGTGAATATAAAGTTAAGGGCAAACATGAGCAAAAGCGGGACTTGACTAACATCACCCGAAGTCAAACTTTGGTCAACCAAGGCTGATACGCACTTCAATATCAACAAAGTTTCATAATCCTGCCTGTCCCGCCAGCTAAGGGTGACAAGGTAAGAGATGACACTTGACCAAATCCAGCTGAATAAAGAGAAAATAGGCACGTTTCCACGGCAGGAACGTGAGGCAGAAAGAAGGTAGCAGGAACATGTATGGGAACAGCTCCCTAATTGGCCCATTCAGTCTTTCTGCTTCCACTGCAGTGTACTGACCCAGCAAATCCAAGACATAACATCATTTTGTATCAGCTTCAACCAGAACATCAATCCAGAGTGCACAAAAAGAATGACAACAGTGTAGGGAACTGAGATGGTTGCTGGGTCATTGTTATGTTAGCGTATACGGTGAATATTTTATTGTTGATGGTGATGCTTGTCTGCTGGTTTTTAAGAAATTGTACTTGCTGCTATCTTGTCTAGTTTAAATAATGAGCTGTTCTTCAGCCTTTGTTGGGTGTTGGATGCAGCTATGAAGGTAATTACATTATGCCACTAACTCAGGAATAATAAAAATATGCACAGATTATTATTTTGTTTGCATAAGTGTATGTCGATGCTGGCTCACTGTCACCGCTTACACTGACACTTGACTAGACCAGAGCGATCATTGATATTATTAGTAACACCCGAGCCTCTCCTGCTACGACAAGTCAAAATGTGTGAAAGAGCCCACAGCCGAGGTCCACCCACCTTCAATCTGGGCTCAGGTCTAATCAGCTAAACAACCGAAAGAATCCGTGCACAACCTGCAAATAATACTGAGGCTTTTACACAAATAGGAGAACCTCTGCAAGTGCTCGCTCACTCTTCTTCTGTCGCCACAAGTGTAAATCAAAGCTACTGTCCTCAGATGATGACACTCTGTTGATAGGCTTTGTCTATAGCACGACGCCTCAGCGACCTCAGAGTAACTTCTCCACAGACTCATCAGCCTGAATGACAATTTGTAAACCTAACACTTGCGAGCATGCAGCTTCACATAGCTGAGGCTGAAACAGGTGGCAGAGGATGTGAAGGGTGGGAGAGTGTTTCTGGGTGGGTGGGATGAGATAGAGTTGGGGGAGGGGGCATCAAAACAAGCACTCATGATAAAACAGGCCCATACAGACTGACAGCAGGTAAATTGTATGTCAGCAGGTCTGCATTTCAATCCTCGCATATTTTCAATAGGCACAGATGAAAAGCCTCCCTGCATCGCTGCCCACAAACAGACTGATTCGGTGCTAACTGTTTTTGATTAAAACGTCAATAAGGCTGTGGGCTCCTTTCATCTCTCGGGCCCCAAGCTGTCTGTCTCCTCACCCACGCAGCCCCCGCCCCCGGCCCCCACAAGCGGGGTCCAGCTCGTGACATGGGCGGCCATTTATCTACTCCGAGAATCGTGTCAGGTAATAAGCCCCGTCTCCAGAGAGCATTTAGCCTGATAGGAAAAGCTGATTGGGACAAAAGGCCCCTGAATCTCATTCTGGCTCCCACAGCGGCAGGTGACTGCTGAGGTAAACACACTTCTCTGGGGATAAAGAAGAAACGCGAGGAGGAGATGGCGTAAAAGATAGAGTGTGGAGGCGAGAGAGTGCTTCTTCGTGGCAGCTGCTCCTAAACTTGGGATCCACTGGCGATGAGACGAATGCCCATGGGTGCTATTTGTAACCATTATTACTAGAGAACACACTGGAGGTTAGGTTAATTTAACACACTAACATATGTGCTGTGACTCATTGTTTCAGGTGTTCTAAACATAAAAACAAACCACTGAAATAGAGACGCCTTTCCACAGTGATGTTGCATTAACAAAGATAGATGTGGCTCTTATCGCCGGCTTTGAAAAAAAAAAATGACATGAACTAGACTCATAAGGAACTCGGCCTGCAGATTCTAACACTCACCCAAAGCAGGCACATGAGGATGCTGTCTTGTTTGGCTTTGTTTGTTTGAGCCTGAGAGAAACAGAGAGAGGAGGGAAGGCAGGATGGTCAGAGCAAGCAGCAGCTGTATACACAGATGCTCATGTAAAAACATCCTTATTCACATGTTCCCCTCCACTTGTTTGTTTCCTGGTAATTTAGCCCTTCAGCACCAAAAAAAAAAAAAAAAAAATGCTGCTTTGTTTTCATACTAACAAGGCAATTAGCAATCATTACAAATTTTCTACTCTGGGTTGCCTACAGGCAGATACTGGTAATGATTTTAACCAATGTGTTTAATCTTCAATTCATGCACGTGTATATCTTGTTTGAAAGAGATGCATAAAGGTTAAAATCCTGAACAACCAGTGTGTTTATCTGTCACCATTTCTTGTTATGTGTAATACTGTATAATAGACGTGCATGTCCTGAGTAGGGATGAGCACAAGGCGAGTACTGGAGGTACAACGGAGAGGTGGAAATTGGAGCAGACAAGAGGCACTGACACCAAAGGAGCGGTAAACGATGCTTCCGAGTCCCCAAGGATGCTCTGTCACGCTGTGATCACCGGTAACGCCACCAGGAGACCAGAGGGAGGGGAGAGGCAGAAGAGAGATAACATAACTGCACCTAAAACAGCATTGATTTCACCTGAGGGAGGTAAGACTCAATGGCAGATTCCAAAAAAAGCAAGTTGGCCTTGTGCTGTACTTGTAAGGATGCACCACTGAATTTTCACCTGGTAAATTTGTACACTGTGGGGTGGCAAAAAGCAGGAGCAGCTATAAAATAACTTGTAAACATGAACATACTGTCGGCATTAGTCGGGAAGCTGAGAACAGAAGTCCATAAAGTTAGCCGTCAAGTATAAAGCTTTAAACTTCACCGTCATTAACCTCAAACACTGCCCTTGCACTTGATGCAGCTGAGCAAAATCTATTCATTTTCACTGCTTGTATTATTTCACAATGCAGCTATAATAAAAACAAGACTATAAGCAGGCACCCTTTTTCTCAAACTGGCAGAACAAACTCACTTGTAAACTTTCACTTGATTGGACCAGAAGTCGAAGTGTCTCACTTCCTTCCACATAGAAATGAATAGGAAATCAAATCCAGTCTGATTTGCACGTTTTCTTGAGTTAAAAAAAATGTACACTGGATGTGGATCTAGATATGAAAACAATTACACTACACCAACTTCACAAAATCTACTAAAGTAATAGCTTAAAAGAAACAGGTTTCAAAATACCTTGTTTCTGCACTATTAAACTTCTGGATTCATAGTTTTTATAGATTCTTACCCAAACTTAATAACTTTCAAAAAGATTCAATAAGACTCACAGAAATATTGACAGAAAAACACAAACAGAAACCTTGCTGAGGGCAGCAAAGCTCAACAGTCCTGACTTTCATATCAGCCTTATTCTGTACTGCACAGTCATCATGCAGAAGAGACAGGTAGGCCAATGTAGACAAACGTGTTTTGATTTTTATCGCTGCTCTAAAGCACATCATCTTGAGTGAGCAATTTGCTAAAACCATCATTCCACTGAGTGTCTGCCTTTTCAAACAACCACACAACAGATGCCCAACCTCCACTTTCCGCCACATTCATGGTCCCCAGCTCTCTGTGGCCTCATTTCATATGCAGGTTCATCTGGCCCAGGACAGCGTGGTCCTTGCTGCAGAGTGGCCCGACAGTCCCCTGGGCCAGGCCCTCTGTTCAGGGTCCCCAGGGGCCAACCCCCTACCCTGCTTACCTGCTTCAGCTCATATGAGCGGCTATGGCTGCCATATGTGAAGCTGTAGGAAAGCAGATGCTGTTTTTCCATTTGTGAAATCAAGTTTTTGGAAAGCAGTCAGCATTTTGATGGTCAGAGTGAAGTCACTGAGTGAGTGTAAAGGGAAGAGGGCGGTGAGGAGGCAGCAGGCTCGGAGTTGTACACCAACGCTGCAAGGTCTGATCATAGCTGTGAGGATATGCTGATCTCGCAAAGCGGGGGCACAGCATTGTTTTATGTGTCAACACTTGCACTCATCTGTGCAAGTACATACAGTACAAAGACACGCACACACACAGGCCTGATGCGTATCTGTCTGTAGCTGAGCAGTTCCTTTGTCAGTCATCTGCTGATACTGATAGACAATACGGGGGTGAGGATGCGTGTCATAAAGGGAAAAGCCTGAATGAAATGACAGACTCTCTCGCCATCCTTCTCCTCCACTGCCTTCATCGCTCCCTGTCCCCGAACATCTCACCCTCAGCAGCCCGGGAAGCTATGACAAGCCTGACACCTGTCAGTCATACAGAGTCAGACAGGATGGAGAGGACAGCAGCATACACAGGTCCACATGTTGGAGCAGAGCTGCACTGAACTCACTTTACCACTCATCCACAGACACATACAGCAGCTACAGTAGAGCTGCTGCTGCTCGGCGACACTGCCAACGTGACCCTTGTGGAAGAAATAGTTTTTCCATCTATGTTTGTGCAAAGCAACCAATGGAGACAATTAAATAAAACACCGGCAATTTCATTTTTTCCTAATAGTTTATCAACACTGAAAGCAATAATCCATAAAGTAATACAACTCATAATGTTTTGATGTGGATAATATTAATACTACAATTAAAGTTGTGCTGACTGGAAGTTTGAAAGGTTAGATTTCACGCAATTATGTGTCAAAGCGTTGAACGACCGCAGTCACCGGCTCCCTCCTGGCGACAAATTTCATTAACAAACCTGATGTATACAGCACACGCAGCCACAGTTCAAATGGAGGACATAAATTTCAGCCCGTGGGGTACAGCGGTCACATTACAACTAATCAACTGCTCTCCCTGTACCCTTCTGAAAAAAAAAAAATCTTCTTCTGTTCAGATGGGTGGGTAGAGGGGAGATAAAGGAAAATATGATGCTTTATTTCTAATCAGCATAAATTACCAGCATCCATCAGGTGAGGCTCAAATTAAAATCCTCATCTGACAATGCAATGGGAAATGTGTGAGCTCACTCATGAATCAGTGTGATTTAATCCAATCATATAGGACCCCAAAGCCAAAAATTCCAATAAGAATCAACCCAACTGCCCTTCTTCACATTTTGTCATTAAATCTTAAAGGGAACATTTGAGGTTCGGGCAAAATCACAAAGAAAACAAATCATAACATCACGTCATCCTACTCAAACACCTGATCTTTATCATTTTTCACTTGCAGAATTATGCGCAAACGTCAAAAATGCCCTTAAACTGAATTCTTCACATTTTATCTTATACTATTCCGCTGTCAATAGTGCTACTGCAGATTCCACCTACATTGTGGTTCCATAAAGTACCTCTGGCTCCAAGGATGTCTTACTCTAATAATCTGCAAACACCAAGACTTTGCTTTAAAGTGGAGCCAACAACAAAACAAGACAACAGCAAACATTCACTGCTGTAGCCAAATGTGCAGCTCAGTGACCCAGTGACACAGTCCTTAGTGTTAGAATTTGACATTTTCTCTTTAATACAAGCGCAGTATTGCTGTTGTAGTGCTACAAAACAGAAAATTCCTTGTTTATCGAGGTGAAAAAGTTACAGAAGGAGCCAAAGAAAGGAGCAGTGAGTAATTGTAAACCTACCTGTAGTTGTTGTGACTGAAGTTAATTCATCAGGATTTCACCAGACAGCTTGATATCTTGTTGAAATTCATGTTTGGTAACTAGAAAAACATTTCTACCACAGCCAGGCAAATATTTATGAAATACTTTCTCAAATTAAGTCCAAACAGCAGCGGTCCAAAATGTCCTCTAAACGTTGCGACACACCTGTGTTTTAATTGGGAAGCCCCGCCCACCACCTGTCGCTACTTCTACTTCCTGTTTTTCTGGTTGTTAAGCTTTTCTTTGTAGTTGGCAAACAGAGATTTAGTGCATTATCGCCACCAACTGGTTGGAGTGTGAATCAGAGTCTCTCACGTTTACAACTTTGACCAAAGGGGGAAAAAAATGTAATTGCTTTTTCTAAGATACTGAAATATAATTGAAATATACTCATTTTTCTGGTCGCCTTGTGGAATGTCTATAATAGCAAATTTTACTATTTTTCTGAGGTTTTAGTTGTCTTCTTTCTGCCTCATATTTCTCTCTTCCTGCTGCCACTTAAAATGAAACTCAAATAGAAGAAACAGCACAAACCACATGAGGACAGCCTGAACTTCAATCAATATAAAAATAAATACATAAGTGCATAAAAATCCTGCAAATGTAATATTAGATTATTGCAAGTCTTTACTTACAAATTACAAGAATGACCAGCTGCTTTCTTATTGCTCTGCTACTTATTTATATTATCTAGGATCTGGTTTAGTGTTTAGTAGTTTAGTTATTTATAGTAGACTTAAGAATGTCTACTATAAATGAAAATATAACCTCAAACAATGATGCTCTTAGAACTATATTGTGATAAAGTAGACTAAAATACTGTGTTTTATGACTTGGTGGTAAAGTAAGAATCAACTACATCAGTTTAGTATTACACAATAATTTCCATGCCATGTCAAGTTTTCAAATTGACACGACCCAAATAAAACACAATGAGGGATCCATTCATGTACAAGATTTCTGAAAGGCTTTGTCATTTAGAATATGAGAGAATTATGCATTCTTGCTTTAATATTCTGTGATAATACTGAGCTATACAAATGAAAATGAATGACAGCTATGGAATTGTACAGAAAGAAACAGCAGGTTAGACACAATAGTACATCTTATTGGGGAATTTTATGCTATGATTTGCACTTTAAAACGGCGATCAAAACAATTTCTCATAACAGATTGTAAATATAATTGATTTGTTTCAAATACTTGCAGAATATTATGATATATATACTTTTATTCAGGAAATAATTCATATAATTCAGTCTGAGATGATGCGCATCAACAGTAACACACATTTGAGAGTGAATAATAAAAAAAACAAAGTAACAGTTAAGCTCACTATTGCTTCAGCAGCTTTAAAACACAGTCTAATGGTTAAAAAGATCTCATGATTCAGTTCTAGTGCGGCAGTCCCCGGTCTTAAAACTCATATATTTATGGCAAAATAAAACCAATTCAATTTGGACTCATTTTTAGCACTATTATTTTAACCTTAAATGTGATGGCCGGAGCCCTGACAACGTCCTTGCAGAACATCCAGGCGGCCGCTGGTCACAGATTTAAGACAGGAGTCACAAAGACAGCACACTATAGATATCACACCTAAAAGCCACTTTACTGCTTCCAATTCAACTTATGAAACTAATTAGTGTAATTGATCTAATTATTAGTTAAAGTGCACATATTTAACATTGGTAAAAATGTTTAAAAATGGATGATTAAGAGCAGCTACTCAGAAACACCTCTATAAAACATGGGAGGCAAAGAGAGACTGAAATGGAACTTGTCCAATTAATCAAATAAGTGTGGCAATTAACTAAGTGAGTGCTTAAGGGCGGCACTGGAAGAGAGGACAATTGATTTTCTCTCAAAGTGCTTAATGCCTCTCATTTTATTAGAAGTAAAGACTGAAGATGGTTGAGAGGCTGAATCCAGATATACAATGTACAATAAAAGTGCCCACAATTGAATTTACAACATAAAGGAAGTACAGACATAGAGGGATGTTTAAAATAACAGCAATGTTTAAAAGAACAGCTCAAAAATAATACAAAGAATAAGTCTATTGATCTAATATGGACACTTGTGGGTTTGTTTTAGTCCAGCATCAACACAAATGGGGCGTCTTTTGCAAATGACAATATCCTGGGCTGATTGTGAACCTTGTGGCAGGGAGTTCAAAGACGAGAAGCACATCCAATCAGGGCGGCCTTGGAAGCAGCTCTCCCTGCCTAGATTAGTTTTATTGAACAGATGGCATTTCAATTTTGAACTTTTGCACTGGTGCAAAAAAAGCTTGGAGAGTCAGGCTGTTTTTCTCACATCACTGACAGAAGCTGCGCATCAGATGAAGGGGATGTGTGAAATAGCATTCCCAAGCATTTCTGTCTCCATGCTCAGGACACAAACACTCAGATACAGACACGGTGCGGAGGCCGGACCATGCTGCTCCATCAGATGTTAAAACAAAAAATATTAAAGGCAAGGAATTCAGTGCAAACTCTCCACTGAATGTAAAGCCATTTCACAGTAATGACTTGTGTTCTATGCTGTACAATGGTGCAGGGTGTCGTGTGGTTGCATGCGTGTGTCTAAATGTGTAATTAAATAAACAAAGGGAGGCGAATCATGGGGGTCCTGTCATATCAAAAACAGAGCACCAGTCGGTTATTTAATGTCTTTCTACCACCATCCGCTGATATTGCCCCACATTAGCGGCATCATGTTCTCAATTTTCCCCCAGTAGCATTGCTAGTCCTGGCAGCCAGCTTGCCCACGCCGGCACGAGTCGAGAGGACAACTGGAGAAAGATCACAGTTCAGACTCAGTCAGATGGAAAATATGGAAATCAGGCGGTGGACGGACGGACCGCTGTGTGTTCCCCCTGTTTCAGCAAGCTGCCACAGTTTGACTGACAAACTGACTTTTTGAGGGGCCTGTGCCCATTCCAGTCAGAGTTTATTGAAGGTGATTTTGATCTCCTCCATGAGGCCACAGCAGTGGTGCTGCCATCTGTCACCTTGATTGCATGGCGGCCTCTCTAGGGGGAGCGCCATGGCTCCTGATCGTTTACAGATTGTGCTGCTTTCGCCTCCATAAGGGCCACATGCACAGGGCCAGATGGTGAGCATACACGCTTATTATGAGTCTTTATCTCTGTGCAGGAAGGAGTGGAACCATTAGGCCTCCCTCAGGATCTCCACTCCTCTCTGCAGCCATGCTGTTCCTCCACAAATACAGTCCTCTTCTTCAGCTGTCACTGGCCTATGACAATACACATACACACACGCACAGGCACACACAGAGCACACAGGACCACTTGTCAAAAAAACAAACACAGATCTACTCAGGGCATGTGATGGTTGTGTTAATACATCTGCACACAGACACACATGCACAAACACAGCTACACACACACACAAACACCTGTTTCTAATCCTGAATAATGGAAAAATATGGCACGTGGTAAAATGTGAGGTGGGGATGGGTGTTTGTGACATTCATTGTCATGGTAACGTGTTGTCATGGAATAGACACTGTCATTTGATGTGTGACATGTAGGATTATTGACATACGCTGTCAGTGTCACACCTTTAGATAATACGTGAGAGTATCCTACAGGATCGTGGCGAAGCCTGTGTGACCACATGGGCTAATGATCACTGTTAATATGCTTCTAAAGAGGCATCCGTGTGTGTGCCTGGAAATTGTCACAATAAAATAATCAGAGCACTATGCTGTGCTATAGAGTCTGTGTGCACAAATGTCCATTCATGCATGAGTCTGATTCAAACAGATTCAGCCTGGTATGAGACATTGGCAGGAGGCTGTTGTCCCTATCCCTGACATATGTACTGCATGACCAGGAGGGTGAAGAGTATGTTCAGGATTAAAAACTGACATGTGTAACGTCACCACACATTTGTCATGCTCCTTTAGAAGCCCAAAGTTCATTCACTTTAACGCTATTCACTGTTTGGTAAACTGTGTGATTTTATATGGAGGCAAAATGGAATTCCTAATTATTCAGGCATTTACTGTGTAATGCCTTAATGAGCATTACTAAGCTCTTCATGAGAGGTAATATCCCACTTGATCAGAGATTAACAAAGGCATTTCAGTGTACGCTTTAATGCAAAAGGCTTAACTGCTTGAAGCATGGCTTCATTTCTCTCAATTACATCTAATCTAATGTTTGGATTCCCTCAGCAAAGATGCACTATTCAAGCGCATAGCTGACCTAATGACTGAAGAAACACTCCCTTGCATAAATAATGTCTCAAAATCTTCACTGTAGCATATCCACCGAAGATAATCTACATAATTCCTTTGTGTGGGTAATAAAACCCTGCTAAATTGCTGCTTGTTTGTTAAAAGAGTGGGTTGATGTCAGTAAAAAATGCAGTAAGCACTCTATTGTCCTTTGCTGTCCCTGATTTTCTGTCCTGGAGCAATACGGCAATGTGCTGCACTTTTAGGACAACAGCCGGCTATCTGTGAGGGTGAGCCCCCTCGTCAGTCTCCAGCACGGTGCACAAACTGACATACTGTACGCCAGCCTGTGGTCATATTTCAGCTCAGAGCAAAGCGGAAACACTCCACTGCCGCAGACTGCAGCATGACTTTGGTCAAACCCAGGCAAGGCAGAATGAAAACCACTGTGAATATGTTTTAATAAGCATCACATTCAGGTTAAAGCTAAATATGTTCTCCCTATCCCAGAGCATCTCTATACAATCATAAATTTTAGACCTGAACCTATGACTGTGCTTATAAATTACAGTTTATTATTTTTTAAAAAAATTGTAAGACATGGACAGCTAGCATTACCTGCCACAAGTCCATCAAAGAGGCAGAGCACCTGACCGGCTAAATGACCACACGCCACTATAATATCACCACACTAAACATGAACATAATCACTCATGAAAGAAGGTCATCGAGGCCTTCAGGGGGTGTACTGTACTGAGCAGCACCTGAACTGGACCCAACTGCAGATCAGTGGGGTATCCTGAAAAGTGCCACGAGCACCCAGCCCTCGCAGGCCTGTCACAGACTGAAGGTGTCACCCAGGAAACAGCAGATAAATTAACCTCTGTGGGCTCCAACCAAACGCAGCCTGCAGCATGCCAACGCAGTCCAGCGGAGCATTTTTGTTCGCTGTTCGGTTCACTGAAGCTTTGGCAAAACAATGCCGGGATGATATTAGTAAAATGAGGTGAAGATAATATAAAATCAATCAGGAGAAATGCTAGCTGATCACCTGGTTTGGCTTTGGAAGGCCATCCACAAGTGAAATCATACACTACAGACGCATATTTAGTTATGCTAATAGTCCTTTTTCAATGAATCTAAATGGCACAAACACAGTTTCCAATTCCGATGCTGCATGTCTGACCTCCACGCCCGGCTAAGGTGAAAATTTTTACACGAAACAACCATTTTCAGATAAACAGTGATTCAGTCTGTGTGAAAATAATAAAAATTTATATTCCTCACAATGCATCAGCTATGTTTTATAGGGGATTTGGTGGCCAAACTTCCATGTAATTGAAGAGGTATTGCTAGACCCCACTGGAGACATACCATCGGAGCACACCAGAGCTGAGTTACTTAGAAGAAGCTTCCTCTTGTTTGCGTTGGAATTAGCTCCGAGAGCACATACACACATGCACACCCATTTCAGCACACACTCACTCTCAGCCTTTTTCACCCTTCTGCATCAATCTGTTCCCAAGCTGTTCCCACATTTTGGTGAATTTCCCAGGCTTATTCCTTGGCAGAAGTGAATACTGGGGCTGATTACTTTAGCGTGAACCCATCAAGTCTGCCCGGTCCGCATACTCAAAAAACCAGCTACCTTCCTCTTCTTGCAGTGAGCTTCTCAAAGAAATCTACATGTTGGGGGGTGCAAAGTTGCAAGCTACATCATTAACATTAGTTTAGTACATACAAACAACGGCTGCCTCTTCCAAGACGCCGCAGCATCCACATCGATCTTTAATGCAGAACAACCGTCAGCAACAAATCCAAACCTCATTAAAGAATATAAATTCAAAATCTATTCTGGCACTCAATCCAATGCAGATTTTCTCCCTCTTTCTGTCTCATAAATTACAGTTCTGGTGCACTGTGCAAATATTACCAAGCTGTAAGACAGCTGTGCCCCATTAAAATGTGTTATGGTTGCTGATTTCCTACAGCACATGGTCATCTCGCCAAATCTGCAGCCAGTAATTAGCAGAGATGAAATGTTTAATTGTGCCTTAATTTTGATAAAATTTATCTGTCAACCATCCTATAATCAGGCATTATGCTCACAAATCAACGTCAGCAGATTTAGGCTGGGAGACATCCACTAACCTGACAGACATGTCTAGATGTCACTGCCCTGCTCTAACTGCTTAGAGGCGAGGAAACAGGATGGTATGTTAATTCTGATTAGAGAACTGAGGGGATAAAACAGAGGGCTTCATTTTACTAGCACAGATAATACAGAGCGTGTCCCATTACTGCCCAGACGGGAGCCCATACAGTTTGATTATGTGTATGCTCGTGGAAAAATTTCGTCAAAGCAACAACGTCTGCGTGTGCCGTTTGTCTCCCTGTGAGCGGATAACAAGATGGGAGCATGTGGGTGATCTTGTCAGAATCACAGGACAAGAGGAAGAAAGAATTCTCTGACAGATGGATGACAGGAGTGCAGGAGTGGGAGAAGGTCAAGATGGGAGAGACACAAAGCCGTCCACACTAGCTGGGAGAGAGTGTGCGATTTCTCAGGGTGCTAAACGCTGTAGTCCTGCCAAAGCACGGCCCAGGCAGGCGGAGAGGGGCTGCTTGTGGCTCTCCTGGGGGGATACAGGGACTCAAGATGAGGCAGTGGAGAGGACCATGCATTAACTCTGACAGCAAGAGGATGGTGGAGGCTTAGAGTGATGGCTAATTTGGATTATTGGGTAAATGTTTAAATGTTAAATCAACAAAATTCTCATTGTGATCGAGTTTAGTTTGAGTCTCATTTGGTATCAGATTTTTCAACATGTTCTTACAAATGAAGTATTTTTAAGTCTACAGTTAGAGCAACCTTGAACTGCAACAAAGTGTGTTTGTAAAATCACACGCAGTAAAGGACATCAGCCGTTTTGCATATTTATGACTTATGTTGTCCCTGAGAGAGGCCACCTCCTCCCTAGGGGCATTATGGGTGATTATTGTCATCTCACTGCAGCCAGTTATTCACCAACATGCACCGCATAAAACACATCATTACAAAGGGCCACGACAGGAAATGAGATGTGGGGCAGGGCTCCAGGAGCAGCCCTTTCTAATCACAATGGCCAACTGTCACCCTTCGCATCCGCTCGTCTGCCACAGCTTTAAGCGGCAGTGTGGAAGGATTTCACTGCAAACTTTTGAGAGGATCTGCAGTGGTAGGACATCCTGCATAACATGTGGCACCCATGATAATTACGGCAGAATTAACACAGGCGGGTTTATGGCCCTTCTGCCGCCAGGAGACGGCTGCCAGATAGACACAGGCCTCGTGTTTGAGCAGCATACTTGGGTCCAGACGCCCACCCGTCTCTAACACTTCTCACTACAACAACTGTTCTGGAGGAGAGGACCACTTTCAGCAGAGCTGCCTGTCACAAACCCTCTCATCCTCACAGCAAAGTCTGAATAAATTGAGAACAGTTCTTGGAAACTGGCAAATTACAAACACGGAGGAGCCAAATGAATATTGTTAGTGCTAGACTTAAAGTCTACATTTCTACTCAATATTGAACCATTTAGGCAGTGAGGAGGAAATCCTATTTAGTGCTTTTGTCACAGTGCCCAAACATATTAACATTAACATATGATTAAAGTAAGCACAAAAATGTTTTAAAAAAAATTACTTGTTGCAGTTTCAATTATTTTTAATTAGGAAATTCTCTGACAAAACAACCTGTGAGATAACTTGGAAAGAAATCTAATCCTCTTTACTATGAACAGAGACTTTCCTTGTGCAGATGACAGAATACACACCAGTTTCATGCGTGTACGGTGACTGAACTCGATAACCAGACCCATCAAAGCTTTTGTGTCCCCCCATACGGAAACTCCATCTCTAAAGCGCCACTACAAGGGAGGGGACATCAATAAAGAAAAACCAGCCACCCTCTCGTCCTTGATTTCTTGGGGTTTTGTTCCGGGATTAAAGAAGAATGTTTGCGATTTGCATTTTAAAACGTCATGATCAAAAACAATTACCCTCCTCCTTCTGTATTTTTCTCACAACAAATGAATCAGATTACAGGCCTTGGTGAGCACTGGCTTCTTATGGCCTTGTTGCACTGACAATATTTGAAGTTTCCTGCAGTAACTTCATTAGGCGTATTTTGTCCAGAATTAGTGGAGCGTGCTGAAAATTGCTAATGACAGATGTTTCTCCACACTGTCACACTCCTTGTATCATTTGATTTGGAAAGCAACATACGGTGTTCTGCTCCATCAGTATGTCACAGACTGTCTGCAAACAGCTGGTCATAACTCAGTTCAGTGAAAACCATTACTTTCCAATGAAGTGCTGGACACGTTCCAAATTGGGTTTTGGCATGGCCTCAGCTGCACCCATGATGCAGTGCAGCCCAGTATTGCAGGTACACATGGAGGAGAGGAGGAGGGGTGACGGGAGCAGGTGAAGAGGTTTTCTGTGAGCCCTCTGTCTCGCTGCTCTCCAGCCGGGCAGGCGCTCAGATAGTGGATGAATTCTGCAAGAGCTGACACAGAGCGTGAACAAAGACGAGATTGAAATACTATAAGATCGCCTGTTAGAAGCTCAGCGCTACTCTTGAGCCATCTTATTCCTAAATAGCATGCAATGAATTTAGATTCAAGGGGGACAGAAGGGATACTTTGATTGAAAAAAAATGTGATTTATGTCATTGGCAAAACACTTGCTGAGATTATTACGGCAAATGAAGATATATTTTAACTATTAGCGAATTAAAACATCCAAATATCAAAGTTACATTTTCAGTGTTTTTCTTCAGATCACTGTAAAAGCTGTTCTGTTTGGACCAATGAAGAAACAAATGATTATTTGAAGAACTAGTTTGACCTTTTGGGAATTGCAAAAAGAGAGAAAAAAATCAAGAAGTAAATTTGCTCAAAGAGGCTCAAATTGGCACAATGAGCTACTGGTTTGAGTTGAAAATGTTTCAGAACCCTGGGGAGTTCAAAATCTGCTTCAAGTAAAGACGCTAGTTGTTTTTGGTGAAGAAACACAAACTGAATCAATGGTCAAGCAGTTAAATATCACATAAATGATACAAGGCAAAACATTTCTTTTGCTTTCCGCTGAAGAATTACACTCATATGTGTCTGGTAAAATATAAAGCTTCAGCCAGGAGTCAGTTTGGGGAAGTTAGTTTAGTACAAAACAACAAGACTGACTCTGTCAAATGTGTCAAAAGCTGCCAACCAGCATCTCTAAAGCTCAATAAATAACATATTAACATGTAGCATATTTAACACACCGATCTGAGAGTGGTATTAATCTTCTCATCTTCACTCTTGGAAAAACAGCAAATAAATGATTTCTTGGCTTTTTCTATTCTACAAAAATGACAAATTACCATGTACTGAGCTTTTAGACTAAATAAATCAATAATGTATGAGATATAAAAATAACAGTGTGCAGTTGGAACAAGTACAAATTTCTACCATGCACTATGTGGACTCTGTGTGCGATGAATATTCCTGTAATTAAAAGGTAAAGATTCTGGGTGTTAGGCTACAAAGCTCTGGCCAGGAAGACGCTGCTGTGTGCCAGGACATCTCACAGCTCAGCTGCTGCCTGCATGCAGCAGAAGTGTCATTGACACCTCGCTCCATCTCTAAAGATAAGGCAGTAATGACGTTCAGTATTCCTGGGCCTGTCGAGCCTGGGTGTTAGTCACTATTTGGCCCAAGTGGTAAAGATCCCAACAGCAAAATAGCATGCTGACAACATATGCTAAATTAATCTAAAATCCTTCATCTCAGAGTCATATTTCTTTTACAAAAACAGATTTTTAGGAAGGTAAAGAAAACAAAGGAAGGATGATTTTGTGCATGAAGGTTATATTATGGCAAAAATGTAAAAATGTTTGGATAAAATGTGTTGTGAGATAATTCCTTCATCAGTCAGTGTTTCATTTCATGAAATTAAATGTGACTATCATCACATTCTTGGTGTTAAAAGGGTCAAAAACACCAGTTCAACATGAACCACTCCCATTTACTGTATCAGTTATTTGACCTCTGGTGATATCTGGTCATTTTATGTCTTCGCTGACTGTAAAACTGTGTAACTGTTGGTTTGAAGAGCTGACAAAAGAGAACCAAATTGGATTAACGAAGACAAATGTGTGAACTCGGTTGTATGAACGTGGTCTTTCTAGTCCCTTTGGATGGTATTTTTGCTGCAAAGGCCTGTTCTCTCAATCATTGTAATAAGGCTGATCCCAGGCAGAGCTCTGACAGCTCAGCGATGAGGCTGCCCTCGTTCTATACAGCACAAATAATTGGACTAACAAACTGGAGTCTCTCTACGAAAGCACCACAAACTGTGTACAACTCTGCATTTCATGTAAACTCAGGTGCAGTGACAATTAAAGACAGTTATAATCACCTACAAAAAAAACAAAACATTTTGCCTAAAATTTTTGTTTTTGGTTGAAATTAGTCACCGAAGTTATTCATTTTTCTTCTGAGATTGAAGTGAAAATAATCAACTTGTATGAGAATCATTTTTACTGACGCCATGCACCTCTGCCACTGCACTTTTCTCTACAGGACACATATCAAATTGAACTCATTTTCACTGGGATCCTACCAATATTTACCCAACATAATGAATAAAGCATTTTATTTTCTTCAGAGGTGTTGCCGAAGGACAGCGTGTCAAGAAACACGCATCATTCATAGCTTCAGGGATGAGGAGCTGCACTGATGTACACAGCAGTGTTGTCTCATTATCTCCACTGCCATTGTTAGCAGACCATGAGCAATACAGTGGAAGTACACAGAGCATCTTTAAGGACTATTGTCCCAGTAGGCTGCTAAGATGTCTCCCACAAGGATAAAACCCTTTACTTCCTGTATTAATGTTGCTTCTATGGAGAGCAGTAATGCGGCGTTGTTTAGCCACGAAGAAGTGAAAAATGACACATCATTTGCGCGTTCATGGTCATGTAAACATTGAGCAGACTATCCGCAAAGCATGTAATGCCCCTGCTTTTAATGGGATGTTATTTATTTGAATTGTAAAACAGGCGTGTCTAATCGAGCTCCACCTCACTGTGTGTGGTGCAGAGACAGAGTAGTGCTTCATAGGTGCTATATTAAGGCAAAAGTGACAGGACTAATATTGCTAACATAACTAATTAGCTTTAATAAATGAGATATTTTACCATTTTAGTGTGTTGATCCTCGTCTTCTATTCCCTGACCCCAAACTGACAATTGTGTTAATTACATCTGATGAGGTTAGTTGACACAAATTTACGTTTTAACTACATTAAAGTGAAAGGAAGAAGACATTGCCCTTGGAGTCATCAACTCAATCAACACTAATGACTCTAATGCTTCTTTGAATTTAATACTTATCACGCACATAATTGAGGCTCAGTCCACAAAAATCAGAGCAGTAATTCTGTGAGGGCAGGATTTCTGCTACAGTTCAACAGCTTAAATTTCTCCAAATCACATAAGAGTAAAAACTGTGAATGTTTTCTTAATACATAATTTAGGGAATATCTCTATCTATCGACCTTCATATTGTCCCTAAAGTTGTCTCTCTTGTTCTTTTCGTGGCTCATATTTCCTCTCCAGTCACTCCAGCATGCTCCAAGTCTCTCCTTTGATTTCACAAGGATCCTCCTCAAAACAAAAAGTCACATTTATCTCAATAATTGGCCTCAGCGTTTAAGTGGATAATGTGGTTATCGCTGCATTCTTTGTTTCATTTCTTCCCCTCCGCCGCTCTTTTCTTTCCCTCTCTATTTGTCTTGCTTTTTTTTTCCCGTGAAACTGTTGAGCTGGTAAGTTCAATGCAGAGGCACGTATGCACTCTGGAAAGGTAATCTAGAAGCCAGTTGAGCCATGACAAATAGGGACAGCTGGCCTAATTGAATCATTTGAGCTAAGACAGCTCAACTTGGTTATCCCCTCTGCAGCCCACACTGATATTAGTGCAGGAATCATTAGCCATGAAATCATGTCTGCTCTCTCTGACTGCATCCTTTATGACATGACAGCCAGCCCAGCCTGTCTCTTTCACTCTCACACCAAAAAGAGCCCTTCATCATAAACAGACAGAGATGGAGGCAACCAGGACCGAGTAGGATGTCTCTTTGTCTTTTTCTGAATGCTTGTTCTTGTTAAAGTGTTTCACCAGATGTCACGTACAGTGCATTGTGCTTATATCGAGGCATTATTGTACAACGAAAACACACAAACATTCAGTTTCATCCAATTCTTCTGCAGCGATATCAGCATCAAGTTAATGCTTCGTGACAAAAATGTCCTTTCTGTGTTCAAGAATGCACCAAATATGCCGTTTTTGGAGATATTTGTCTGTCTTCTTTCAGCAAAAACATTTTGAGTCACTTCCTGTCACACTTCGTAGCCCTTAATGAGACACAATTACTTTCATTCCTGGAGACCATTTGCAAATAATGCAATCAGGTGGGCACGATGGGCTCCACTGAAGGATCCAGGGAGCCTCTCGGTGGAGGGAAAGACGGATGCCACATGTTCCGAGACCCCTCCTGTCTCACAGCCTGTTTTCTGTGGTTCCTCTCTGCAGGACCCCCCTTCATGCCAGGCAGTGCCATGGGCATCTAAAGCTGAGGGAACAGAGCGGCCAAACAGACATTTAGACTCAGTCTGGCACTGGTTTGGTAAAAAAGGGTGAAGTATTGAAGAATAATTGCAGGATTTCTTTTGATAATTTTGATTAAACAAGTGTTCATGTTTCATTTGTTCAACTACTGAGTACAAAGGCTCTCTTTTAAGGCTCTGAAAGTTCATTATCCTCTGCTCTGGTGTAGTGATGTAGGACATGAGGCAGTGGGACTAAAGGCTCAATGGATGGTCCTTGTGCGCTGTGTAATAATGGACATCCATTCCAGAGTGAGGATGCCTAGCTTAATGGAGCTCAGACTGGGGATACTGTGCAATGTTCAGGCCCATTTCCTTTTGACTCACATTCCACTGGGGGTGGCATGACCCCAATGAGACGCCTGCTTTCCCCAGGTGGCAGTGAGCGATGCTCCTCCACAGTGTAGGGGCAGGGGAGCGAGGAGACCCTTCTTTGCCCAATGGGTTGGGCTGGAAAAACAGACGCCCACACAGGCTTGCACATCCCTTACGCACACATTCACTCAGTTGCACCCTTCACACCCTCAGGGTGTCCAGCCCACTTTCAAGGAAATTTTGACATGAGCAATTATTGAGGGTTAGGGAGTGACAGGTCTATTCCAGGTTTCAACAGGCACACAGAGGAAAAGCGGGCTGACAATCGTCTGGAATTATCACTCGGGTTGAGGCAGTGTGCTGAACTAAGTGAGCTGCATGTCTGCCTGCCTCTCTTTTTCTCCCTCAGGGCTTTTTAGACGAGCGCTCTGCTTCTCCCTGGATGTTTACACATCATTAAGGCTCTCCTGTCTCATCTCTGCTCTGTCCTTTAAAGAGTGGGGCTGCAGTAGGTCTGAGGTGGAAGAAAAGACAGTTTCTGGTCAAGCGTGAGGGAAAGAAAACAGTGCTGCAGAGGAGGCAGCAGTATCCTACAGACAGCGAGAAAACACTTCGGTTCATGTCAAGAGGAGCCGCTTGTGTGCTGTTAGAAAGTTTTTCAGACCAACTTGATGTTCAGACTTTCAAGCTAAATTGTTTTTCAAAAATATTTTTTGGTAGTGTGCAACCCAGACTTTTGCTATAGCATCATATTATTAATCACATCCATTTATAGAACTTTTCCAAATGAGCATATTAGAGAAACTCTACAATTATTATTAACAAAAGTAAAGCAATCAGCGATTGTTTGCATCATCAACAAAGCTTAAAAAAGAACTTCCAAAATCTGACTTCTGGAAGAAAAAAAAAGCAGTAGCAGGAAAGTCTGGTGTGTGGCAGACACGTTAGACAACACTGGTAATGAAGCATTGGCAGAAAGTGATAATTATTTTAATTAATGATAATGGTTTTAATGATTCAACATTTTGGCTAATTGATTATGATTGATTGCACATTACTAAACAAGGAAAGTGAATCAGGGAGGTAATCAGGGAGATGACAGCACAGGTCAACACTACAGCGTGACGGAACATACACTACACATGCTAATCAGACCCAGAGAGACGAGAGAGGGAGAGGCAGAGGGAGAGACGGGCAGATGGAGGCTGGGATGAAGAGCTGGAGTAAAAACAGAAAGCGGGGCTCTCTAGAAGAAATGCAAAGAAAGGGAAGAAAGCAAATGGACTTAAAGATAAAGAAACGCCACAGAACATGAAGCAGTTGTTAAAATAGAACTAGCAAAAAGAGGGGAAGTGATTCCAGCAAGTGGCACATACTTTATCAAGAGAACTTTTTTATTTGTTGTGATTACAAGGATGATATCTTAATCCTCCTGTTGTCCTCATTTGCAGGCACTAAAAAATAGTGTTTCCTTGACTGAAAAAATCCAAAAATTCAGCCAAAAAAAATCCCTAAATTTCTAAAAATATGCAAAATCTTGAGGAAGAAAATTCCAGCAATTATTTTTAAAAAAATCCCCCAATTTCGGGAAAAAAATCTTGTAAATATTATCAAAAAATGAGTAAAAATCTTCTACAAAAAATCCTAAAAATATCTAAAATGATTGCGTATATATTAGTAAAACTACCATTATTTTCCTTAAAAACATTCACATAAAAATCAACCAAAATCCAGCGAAATTCGCTGGATTTTGGTTGATTTTTATGTAAATGTTCTTAAAGAAGCATTTTTAACGTTTCTTTTTGCACCAAAAAATGTTCAAAGATTTCCCAAAAATGTTGAAAATGTGGACATCAGAAGTTTCACTGTGAAAATATGTTTTGTTCCACATTTTCAAACTTCAAAATGGGTCAATTTTGACATGCAGGACGACATGAGGGTTAAAAGAGAAATAATAACACCTGAAGCATTTTGGATCATTGTAAAAGTTCGAGTTTAAGTTTCTGATGAACATACTTAATTTCCTAGGCACATAAAGCCAGTAGTTAAAGGTAAAGGTACATGCAGGTGAAGAGAGAAGATCTGGTAGCACATTCGCCTTAATTTCTAAAGCAGATTTGTTTCTCCATTAACACTGTGTTTCTAGTGTCCTCCAGTATCCCTCTTTGCTTTTGTTCACCATTGTCTCATTGTGCATCTCTTTAGGTAAAATCTCTAAAATCCTAATTACAGATGGCACAAACGGATAACAAACAAGGCCTCAAGCACTAATCTGGGCACGAACAAGAGCACATTTCCTTGTCCAAGAGGTATCAGTGACTCTAGAGTCTCCTAACGGCCACTTGAAGTTGGTTTGTATCAGGGAGGAGGCATCAGATCTCCTGCATCCTCATCCCACCGTGGAGGATCACCCTGTGACCCAGCCAGTGATTAACATTTGTGATGGTGATGGCCCTTCCTCTCCTCTTCTCCATCTCCTCCTCTTGCTTTCCTCCATCGTGCTGACACTTGTCAGAAGGATTTTGCCACTTCCCAGACTCCCCCACACCACCTCCATCATCAGCTGCTATTGTCTAAGCCTCGAGTCACAGCTGGCCCCGGGAGCCCGTGACATGCAAATCCGTCCCCTTGATTTCACTTTGGAGAGACGGTGAGTGGAGTGGTGAAGTGTCCTGATCCCTGACCCCCCCCACACACACACACACACACACACACACACACACACACCTCCTTCTCTGTCTGTGGACCGGCTCGGTTTGAGTTTAATTAATGAAATGTATGATAATGTGATTTCTTTAATAGAATGACATAGTCTAATGGTGTTGTGTGATTATGATTAATATAGTACTTTGGTGGGAGAGAACATCAGCCAAGAGCTAAATGAGAACCTTCTCTCTCCAGTTCCAGTCCTGGACACATTTCAGCTCTGCCTTGGACCTCTGTACAGCGCTGGTGTCTGTCACTTAGCTTAGAAAGCGACTGTGGGATTTACTGAACACCATGTGCTTTACTTTTCCTAAGGCATTTAAAAAAAAACGTTTGACATGTTTAGGGAAATACTTTTATTTGCTTTATTGGTGAGAGTTATGAAAAGATCTGTATTGTAAGCATGAAGTTACAGCCAGTAGCCAATAAGCTTAGCATTAGTTGTGAATACACAACAAATTAACACAACCATTTACATCAATCTTTTAGAGGTGTGACGTAAGTTAGAATAATTAGGTTTTTTTTTTTTTGCAATCAAAGGAGTTTTTAAATACACTTCATGATTGACAACATAAAAGCAATTTTTTAACTGATTATTTACAAAAATTAAGTTGCTTCAACTAATATTTCCTTCTTATTTAAAAGGTATTTTCAGGTTTTATGTAC
The DNA here is from genome assembly GCF_021347895.1 of Acanthochromis polyacanthus. NCBI lineage: Eukaryota > Metazoa > Chordata > Actinopteri > Pomacentridae > Acanthochromis > Acanthochromis polyacanthus. The sequence goes on along the minus strand of NC_067132.1, from coordinate 18,776,128 downwards.
CTAATTACCAGAGTTCTGAACACAAGTTTTAAAGTTGACAAACATTTCATAAATTGAGTTGTTCCAATTAGATTTTCCTCGTCGTTTTTCACTCATGTAGTTGCTTTTAATAAATGATTTAATTCATTAACAAAATTTTGTCATTTTGTTTTAAACTGCAGGCGTGTAATAAACACACAATGTATAAACCTGTAAAATATAAATACAAATTTTTTGTTTAAAATACACACAATATTAAGCTGGCATAAGTATCAATACCATCACATCAGCTCAACAAAATAAAATATTGTTTGAAAATTAACATCCATCCATCCATTCCCTATACACCGCTTTATCCTCACAAGGGTCAAGCCTATCTCAGCTGACTCGGGCGAAGGCAGGGGACACCTTGGACAGGTGGCCAGTCTGTCGCAGGGCTGCATATACAGACACACAATCACACTCACATTCACACCTACGGGCAATTTAGAGTAACCAGTTAACCTCTGCATATTTTTGGACTGCGGTAGGAAGCCGGAGTGCCCGGAGAAAACCCACACATGCACAGGGAGAACATGCAAACTCCATGCAGAAAGATCCCAGGCTCAGGCCGGGATTTGAACCAGGGATCTTCTTGCTGCAAGGCGAAAGTGCTAACCACTACTAAAATTAGCAGTTTTATCAAAATAAATAAATCAATGCAATCATGTATTTAAGTACATGATGAAAACTGGTCCTTTGAGTTACTTTTAGAGTCTACTAACAAGCACCTATAAATCTTACAAACTAAACCTGCAATAACAGATCCTTTTGCCACTTCAAAGAAGCAGAATTTGTCATATTGTAATATTTTAAATTAAGGTGGTGAACATGATAATAAACGGTTGCTGAGTTGTGTTAGTGTTAAGAGTATGGCCATCATCAATATTACCTCTACTTTTAGTTATGTGAGTTTGCACCAATTATTGAAAGCTCCACTACATCCATCCATCCATCATCTATACACTGTTTAATCCCCATTAGGGTAGCAGGGGGCTGGAATCTATCCCAGCTGACTTAAGATGAAGACACAGGACACTCTGGACAGGTCCCCAGTCTATCACAAGACTATACATAGAGACAAATTAGAATCAATTTAGACCCAGCATATTTTTGGACTGCGGGAGGAAGCCAAAGTACCCAGCATGCACAGGGAGAACATGCAAACTCCATGCAGACAGATCCCAGGCCCAGGGATGCAAATTGGGAATCTTCTAGCTCCAAGGCAACATGCAGCCCGCTCCACTACATTCACCTGCTAATTGTTAATTGTGTCTGCTGTTGTTTTTATTACTGTTTTTACTGAAAGCCTTCTGTGGCTGAAAATTATGCCACAGGAGCAGCAAAGAGAAGCTTTAAGAAGCAGTGAAGTTCCTGAAAGACGCTACGGATACGAAGTCAACTCTGTCATTTGACATGTAGTTAAATCATAAATAAAAATCATAGCTATTGTGTTAAAATGATACATTTTGATTTTGCATGTCGTTAGGTGCTGAGCTATTCCTGCTGGCAATCTTACAGTGAGAGAGACTGAATGTTTCCTTCTGTTAGACTAAGTTGCTGTAGATTCATATTTAACATACAGACATGAGAGCACAATCAATCATCTCATCTAAAGCTCTGCAAGAAAGCAAATAAGCACTTAATATGAACATATAGCTTATCTATCTTGTTTATAGAACGTGCCAGTATTTACTCTGCTTATGAAATTGCAGCGACTACACCCACTTCTAAAAGCTGCTTCTGTTTTCATCATTGCTTTGTGAACTATAATGTCGACCTCACATAAACATGTAGAAGATTAATGCTTCAAAGCGATCACACATATTCTATATATCTTCTGCTTGTAATGATCCCACAGGTCAGAGGTCACTATTTTCTCTCTCAGATGCAGCCTGGTGAAGTGGCAGTGAAGCATGAACCATATTATCCTTGAAGAGATTAATGTAGCTGAGTGAATGAAGAGGGTAATGATGTGGACAAAGGCCACTTATTTTCTTTTCACAATGGGAGTAGCTACTTCGATTTCTGTCAGGTGTTTTCCTCATTGTCCAAATATTCATTCTAATTTCAACATATGGCAAGAAAACGTAAATACTTGTTTTGCACTTCAGAGTTGAGACTGTTCGTTGGCGGTTAATCCAAAGCGGAAAATCGAGGTAAACACTTGTGTTTCAGAAACAAAGCCCTCCGTCATACCCACCTGTCTGAAGGTTGCCTGAAGGACAGAAGTGAAGCCGTTGTCTGGAGAAACAGGAGGTTTGAGGGAAGTGCTTCTCCACAACCGTTTGTCACTCTGATATCTGGTAAATGTGATAATTAATACTGTAATTTAACTAAACCCACTCTGTGAGGTCTGTAATTAAAACTGATGTACCTACTTAGCACACCAAGCATCACAGGTGGGCCCAAATTAATCTGCAAATAGAGCTAAATTGCCTGTGCTTAGCGTTTTCGTCAACGTCACTCACTTTGGGGGGAAATATCTGTAATTAATTCTGATATAACAAAGCCATAAATTTGAGGTTAAATGCAGCCTTGACAACAGACGCGATGACAGCAAGAGACCTCATCTAGTCCTCCCAGATGGGATCCGAGACTCTGCTTTCTCCCAAGAACTTGGCTGAGACTTCCTCTGACAACTGTTTGCTGCAATAAAGACAAGAGCAGATATTCAGAAGATAGACTCTTTTTTTTTTCCTCTCCGTCCTTTCCCTTTCAGTCATTTTCAGTTTCGAGTAAATCGAAATGAACTGTGAGTGAAAGTCGGCTTCCAGGCAACAGAATGGAAAATGAAATGATTAGTTCTGGATGGAAGCCAAATGAATGAATGCATTTTTGATTTTGACTCGCAACGAAATGAAGCTGCATCCACACAACAATTTACAAGCTTGTATCGTCTGACTTTTTTGCTCTTTTCTCAGCATTTCTTTGCTACTTCAGACTCAGCAAGAACGTTTTACTGTATGTTTACGGTTCTTTTGTAAATCCAAGTTACACCCTGTTGCTCACTGGTAAACATACTACAAGTCTTATTCTCAGATATGAAGCATTAAATCATTAAAGGAAAGTTTTGATAGTAATCTGCACTAAAATTCATTGTTAAAACCTTAAATTTTGCACATTTAAAGCCTGAAAGATCGGTGTACAACATGATCTGAGGCTTCAAATTATCTACTACAACTACAGAGCTGAGATATTTGCATATGGAGAATGTAAAAAAAGAAAAAGAAAAAAGAGGTGTACTGAAATTCAAGGCTCCTGCTATGAATGCACAACATTGTTCATTGTTATCTCCTGGGTTTTTGTTTTGGTTGGTACGCACACCACAAGCTGGCACGCGGCTATTGTTGAGGAAAAATAGTAGATTAAACCCAACGACAGTCGAATCAAAGAAATAATCACATATTTATGAATATTTAATATGGTCATGGCAAATAAGGCAAGTAATTAGGAGTTTCCATAAATTAGCAAATTGTTATTTTATGTTAATGAGAGATCTTCAGCTTTTTCTCCTCATGAATTATTTATAAATCAACAAAAAAAAAGAGAAAGTTTAGCAGGGAAGGAATGAGGAAGTCTGACTGTTGATCAGACACATGCACATGTGCCGAGACACACAAACGCACAGCCTTCCCTCAGTTCCTATTGTTTAGCTCAGTTTGTCACTGGATATTTATTAGGTTGGAGATGGCAGGTTTTTAGCAGTTGAATGTACAATACAGCCGGGTGTGGAGTTGTTTTGGAAGAAGAGGTGATACTGGCATCGCAAGCAAACGCCTGTTCACGGCCACTTTATTCAGAAAGCAGTAGGCTCTCCCAAAGGTACAGCAGAAGAGTGTGCAAATTAGTGGGAGAGACAAATGTATTATGAGCAGAATGCAGAGATTTTTTTTTTATTATTTATTTTTGGATGAAATGCAGGAATCAGTGAAGATCTCTGCACACTGGAGGGGAGGGGTCTCACTAAAGGGGTTAATATGAAGGCAGAGGAGAGGGGTGGGTGGGGCAGGAAGGGCAGTGAGTCAGAAAACAAGAGCAAAACAAATCTGTGATCTGGAACTCGGAGAGCAGCCACTCAGGAGGGATTAATGAGAAGTAGGAGGCTGTGAAATTATGTGGCCTTTGAGTGGGGAGAATGGCCCTAGCAGAGCATGGCCCTGAAATGAGGTGAGACAAACTTCACCTGATCCACAATTAACGGCATCATGCGGATGGGTGACAAAGAGTCACAGCAGGGGGAGGGCGAGGAGAGGAGGGGGGATAAAAAAAAAAAAAAGCACAATTCACTTGGTGGCAAATTATCACCCCCTCCAAAAAAGGGGCAGCCATCAGAAACCGGGGCTCAATGAGGTGGAGGAGAGGATTTTACACACCTGTCTTTAAAAAAAAAAAAAAAAAAAAGACAGTGACATCAATGAGAGGAGAGATTTATGCCTAATAAGGACAAACAGTAGCTGGGCATGGAGACAATTAACGATATGGAAAAACATAAATGAAGAGTGAAAGAGTGAGAGACGGAGGAGGAAAATGGGGTAGAGTTGATTGCGCAGAGGGTGAGGAGCAATAACAGGAGCACAAATGATTAAGTGGTGTTAGGGACTAGGAACACTTGTTTGCAAGGACAATCTTTGTGTGCTTTTGTTGTCTGCCGGCCGCCTTTATCTTTGTGTAATTCTCCGTCTGATGAAATGTGTTTAAAGAGATGAATTGGGATCGGAGGAGCCGTCCTGACATGATTATGAGGGATTCATCTGCAGCCATCTGCCACCGTTATGAAGGGGGGGTGGGGGAGGCTATAGCAGAGAGATAGAGAGAGAAAGGAAGAGAGGGATGGAGGGAGGAAGGAGGGAGGGAAGCACAGACCTTCTGTTCAGCAGCCCTGCCACAGACCCACTATTACACAGGCCTCTGGCCTACTGTTTAACATGAAGACTGGGTTCGCCCCAGTATGTGAAGGTGAGTCCAGTTAAAGAAGCAGAAGTGGGTCATCAAACTTGTGCGCTTGTTTTACACAATTCATTAAAGCATCATCTTAAAAGCAGAAAAGACGTCTCTGATGCTATATGCAGAGACATGAAAACGGCTCACGTCAGAATCACAGTCTGGAAACATAAAATCTAACTTCATCCTTTCTTTTTTCTTAATATTTCCCAGGTACCACTGGTACTACACTCCGGCTTGGAAATGGCACCTACAGACTACATCATATTCACACACCAGTTGGAGAAGAGGGCACAGCAGATGGGTCCATTGCTCATCACAACGTCCACTTGTTCTAAAGGGGAAAGCGGGGGCCTCAGACAGCATGTCTTAAATTGTGTAATAGGCTTTTAGTGTCACAAATGAAAGTCACACATTTGCTTTTTTTTCTCAGGTTGTTTGCTTTTCCCTCTTTTTTCTTTTGGACCGAGAGATTTGTTCACGCTGCCCAACATCACCACAATAAAAATGGGATACAAGCAAATTGTATAACATAAACCTCACTTGGGAAGGCACAAGCATTAACATTCATGATTTTCTCTTGAACAGTATTGATGACTAATGCCTCAATCTCTAATGTGTGACAGCAGTTGCCATGGCATCTGGCATCCATGTTTTTCCTCTCCTGTTGTAAAATCATGCTCTGTGTTATTCGCCTCTATAATTTTTGAATTTTAAATTGACAGCTGTCTTCTTTTTGTGATTACTTTGTGAGAAAAATCACACCGTTCCTCGAGTGTTTTAACAAAGCACCTACACCCTTTCATCCTCTGCCCACTGTTGAGACTGAGCCATCACTTCATATCACAGGTCAACGTTACGGTGCTTAATTATGTGCCGGCTGCTGGGGGCTTCTAATAACCTGTCATTGAGGGGAATTTGAATGTCACACCATTTTGTTGGGCCCTAATGGCAGCGGGCAGATCCACTGATGAGCCGTTTTGGGACAATTACAGCGAGATATTCAAATCACAGGTCCTGCTCTGTGCGCGCGCGCACAAGCTGGCCAAGCGCGCGCACGCACGCACGGGGCATGCGCGCACGGCCACACTTGTTGTCTCGTGACCCCCGCGGTCCTTCTCACGTAAAGAAGCTGCGTCTCCTCCACCGGTGCAGCTCCAACAGTCTCACTGTAGCCTTTTATTATCCGTCTAATCCAGATATCAGCGATTTCATCAAGCCGGCAAGATATGCATATCATGAATTATTTTGACACCGGGACCTTTTAATTTTCCTCGGCAATATTTCATCCCACCAATCAGTGCCTGGAGTGGTTGTCGCCGGGGCGGACGCGGCGGTGTCAGAGGACGAGGCTCCCCCCGGCGGATCCAAATCACCCGGGGGACAATAATGAGCTATGGCCACAATTATGAGCTGCCTGTGTGTGCGCGCATCTCATCAGGGCCTCCGTAGTGAGCTGCTGCGGGGAGGGAAATACACAATGCGAGAAATACACATCAGATTATACAGGAAAAGATGTTTTTATAAGAAAAAATAATTAATTGCAGGTGGTTTAATTGCAGAATCATTCAAATCAAGGAGCAGGTATCACCTTAGTACTACATGCAACTATTGTTTCTTTTACACTAACTTGCAGTTCTTAAAGCCACATTTAGTCTACTACAACACACCTGAACATGTTAATCTGGTGTTTTTTATAAGCTACATCTACAACCTTACATATAAGATCCACCACATTGTTTTCTTTTTTAAATCACAGTTAAAAAAATTAATTTTAAATGCAACACACCTACACAGGTCTTATATGCCACATTGTTGTAGAATTAGGTTAGAGGATGTAAGGCTGGTTCATTTGATTGTTGCATAGTAATAGAATTAATATATTATGATCAACTGATATAATCTTTGATATCAGTTTCAGTGGCCTTTCAGTTTCAAGATAGCTTTACTTGTCATACGTACTTTTCTTCTGTAGTTTTAGTTGAGGAGAAAACAACTGAATGCAGGACATTTACTTGCAATCCAGTATTTAGTGACTGCTTTGTACATCAGACAGTATCTGAATGTTTCTCCTGTGCAGAACACATCATCAGCTTCTGCTGATATGTCCTGCAAAATAAAGTTCAGCAGCATTTAAAGTGCTTACATGCATCACTAACAATTATCAAGTGTCATATAACACTAAAGGAGTCAATCTGTATGGTAAAAATATTAGATTTTATTAGATAACTGAGTATTTTAAGTATATTTTTATTGCTGAAGCCTAACCTGTGATGGAAACTGTTTCATATTTGTGATTTTACTTCAGAAAAGGTTCAACATGTGTGGCATTCTCCAAAAGGGCATCTTCACAAAGCTGCACCTTATTGATTACTTCATGATACACTATAAGAAGGAGCTGCCAGGTTGTAACTAACATGTAAGACTGCAAATGTAATGGCTTGTTGGAAAGGGAGAAGCCAGTGGCCATTTATTAATGGTCAGCTAACATAATTGTATATAATGTGTTCCTATTAATGGCGATTTATAAAGAGGTAGTAAAAGATTTATTAATAAGGGCAATTAATTAAGGCAATAGCTGGGATTTAACACATCAATAAAGGAGCCTTAATATAAGGATGGAGCAGAAGAGTCCTCTTCAGCCACGCTGGCTGCATTTTTTGCTGCCTCATACTCACGAAGGCTACATACACTGTAAAAAACTGTCATTTTACAGATTTTTGTCTGTGTTAGGAAAAAATCAATAATATTACAAAAATGGACTGTGAGTTTGCATGTCTAGTGCCATTGAGCCATTGAACACATGTAACTGTATAAATATCAAAATTTCTTTATGCATTTATATATTTTAAAGGTTGCTAAAATACATTCACATATGTATTGCAATTTCGCAGCTATTTTCTTTTCTTCAAAAGATAAACTATTGAATTCAATTTTGTCACTGTACATATTTTTCTAAAATTAGATCTCATTTGTGTCAATTAATGTAAAAAAACAAGCATTGGTTCTGTAATTTTACATAGACTTGTTTGTTAAATGACAAATATCTTGTATAATCACAGAAGTTTTCACAACAAAAATGCTGAATTAAGAGAGCTTGATCAGTGCAAAACACAGTTTCTATCTATCTATCTATCATGGGTTGTTCATTGTTTTTACACATACAAATAACCTTTAATAAACATCAAAAATGAAAATTAAGGCTCTAGAATGTATTTCAAATGTGCAAAATGATTGTATTTTTATGAGACTGCTATTCTCCCCATTATTTTACAGTATTTTATGGCACCCCAGTTGTTGCAATATGACCCTTTTCTGACTTTTTTTTTTTTTTACAGTGTATAGAGTCTCAGAGATGCATGACATTCCTGCAGCACACAGGGTCTCAGGTCTGTCAGTGATATGTGGACTGTGTAACTTAATACTGTGTGTCTTTGCCCAGCTCCCCGTAGAGCGGGCATTACGCGCGCAAATTGGATGCTCAAACAGTCAGTCCATGACCTTCCCTCATCCTGGATGTTGACCCCCGTATAAAGAGAGACATTACATCTCGTTACACAACAACACGGCTCCGGCGCTTCGCTCCAGATAAAGAAAAATGTCTCAATTAAATCTTCACCGGGGCCCCCCTGCCGAAGAGTTATCGCCGCCCCGGTAGCGCTGATCGCTACACTCACACATCCTCAAAAGTTATTTGACATAAATTGCCGGAGTCACATCATTTCCTGCCACACTCTGAGCGGGATTTACGGCTGATCCCATTGACTGGGAGCTGAACCTCCAATAAAATTCCTCAAGAGCCCGGCGGGGGCCGTGAGACGCACCTATCTGCCCTCCATCGCACCCTCCTCCTCCTCCAGCACCCTGCGCAGATTAACCATGCAAATACGCACAGGTGGGAGGGTGATACTGACAACACAGCTATGCACATATATGCAACTGGGCTGATATGCGAGCAACACAGTCTGAATGAGTTTTATCTGATGGGTTAGATGGGAAACTGCAGTGAAGGAGGGTGAAATTATCTGCAGCTTTAATATGAAAATGAGAGGTGAGTGCAGCCTGTGTTCTCTGGAGGATGTCCCCTTATGTGTAACCCCCCCCAAAAAATAGGAATAATATCATTATAAGGCAGTATATGAACCCTTGAAGAAAGCCATTTGACAGTGAGAGGTGTTCAACATTAGTGCTCAGGCGTTGAGGAGAAAGGTGCACACTATTAACCGCTAAAAACAACCTTATGGCTGCATTAGTCCCGTTAGGTCCACTGATAATAAAAAGCTGCAGGTGAACAAAGCGTGGGCGTTAATGGTTAAATGATGAGTCTTAAGGCTCAAGTTCAAAACCTACCAGGTGGAAATGCAGCTTCAGCACGGGGGGGGGGCTCTCAATAATCATCTGAGGTCACACAATTACAAACAAGTGTTTTCATCAGATGTGATGAGATTATGCTCTGGACTACACACTCATTTGTCAGGCTTGCTGTCTCACTCTAGTGGTGATGTGTGAGAAATATGAGCTCGACGACTCACAGGCCTTTTATAATGAAATCTGGACACCCCTACAGCATGTATTTGATCACTGCGAATAGCTATTGATCCGCCTGCAGCTGTGAAAGGCACGAGAGAATCATTGTGAAGCAGTAAATTTAAATGTACATTTCCAGTGCTCTTGTATGAATGGATTCTTACCCACTGAAGTGCAGGTCGGGGTGGCCAGGGAGGTGGGGTGCCGCAATTAGGAGGTTTAGGAGAATGTAAGTGGGCTTCTTGAAGATGTTTCATCTCTCATCCAACAGGCTTCTTCAGTTCTAACAAGGCGCAGCAAGTTTAAAGACATTTCTTTAGTGTCATAAATAAGGTGTTCCAAGGAGTTTGACCTCCTTCCTTCAGGCAGCTGCTCAAAATAATAAAGAAACAGCATTTTAATTATCTTTCAATCATTATAGCTAGAGGAAAAACTGATTCTATCCTTATTTATATTGTACATAATAACATGCTGCATCTTACCAGACAGTGCTCTTTATCCATTTGGTGTTGGTCTTAAAATTATCTTTTGCAAAAAAGCTATTTTTCTTTAATTGTTCTGTAATTTCTTTTTATACAATTAATACTTTGTACATGCTTGTATTTTCTTTACTACTACCTGTTGTCATGAGTGTTTGTGTGTCAATGTGTTGATACTTGTATATGAACCAAATATAAAAAGGAAATAAAGCTACAAGTCTGCTGAGGAAAAATCTATCTAGGTGGATAAAAAGATCAACAATACCTTCTAAAAAAAACAAAACAAAAACAGAATGTGTATATCCCTAAAAAACACCAAATGACCACTGTCCGTTTCTCGTCGGTCTGCACACCAACAAGCCAGCTTACGCGGGCCCGGCAGAACCAGCTGAATGATTTACAAGCTGTGCTATTACCAGACTTTTTTCTGCCCATCTCAGAAGAAGAAATTTGTCAGTACAAACAAAGGTTTAATATAATTATGGCCTCGGGAAATTCAAATGTCTTCTAGCAACATTAAACATCATTTCTAGTCCTCGTCCATCTGGATGATACAGCAGATAAGTGAAGGCCTTCTCACCAGCTTGGCACAGCATTTCATTGGATGTTCAGCAGCATCAGTGGCTCCAGGGCCTCCAGCTGGGGTTGGCTGCTGCCTCTGCGTGCCTACCAGCACCGCGACTGGGGGAAGTGGTGGGCCGGCCACAGGATCGCCCTGGGGCAGCTCACTTATTCACCAGTAAAGAAAACTGAGTTTCGCCCCTCTCTCTCTGCTGCCCTCAGCAAACTGATTTGACAAAGTGCACTCTGGAGCGCTGGTGTGAGCTCTGCACATGTCATGTAGATGAAACAATCAGAGGGTAATGAGACAGAGGGCAACACTGAGAAATGACAGGTCAACGCTTCACGCTACAAATGAAAGAAAATAAAATCTGCTAAAAATAAAAAGTCACAAGACCAACGTTGATTTTTAAGTTTTATCATAATTTGCATTAACAGTGTCTGGGAATCTACAGTTTTAAGATCTGCATACATTATATTACATCTGCTAACAGTTGAAGTCTGTACACATGAAGTTAAATTTGTTTTTACGTTCTTTGTCAGCCTTACAGATGTGGTCAATTTAACAGTAACGGGAATTTACACTTGGATCAACACATAATGGCAATTTTGAACAATGTTCAAGTATTTCTTTGCAGTATGAGCGGAGACATCAAATGGTAAAATCACACAATATGATGCAACATAGAGATTAACTCTGTGCAAAATGGACAAATCCAGAAAGAAAATAAAGAATACTGCTGAGAATGACTACTTTCAACTGACACTTTTGTTTAAAAACATTACTTTATAGGCTGTTGTTGACCTGTTTTCTCTACATTAAATGCAAAAATGATTATTGCTTCTCCAGAGGGTGGCAACCATCAGTTCAGGTTATTCCTTCCTTCGTTTGACTTCAACCAAGTGTGACGTCTCTGCGCCATCAAAAGAATAAAAGTCGCCTGGTCAGCAGTGTCAGTAATTATTGTTAACGACACTCACACATGTCAAAAATAATTAAACCTTGAGTAAGTCACAAGGTTGTAAGGACTAAAGAACCATGAAAATCCTCAACCGCATTAGTGTTCGCCGCTACGACATCGTGTCCCAATTTATGTCAGAAAAAGCAAACCAGTTTTACTAAAACAGGAAAAAAAATCCTTCACATGTAAGGTCTGAGATTTTAGGGAATCAGGCACCATTTACAAAATGTACATAACCACACGGTTGTTACAGGACCGCTCATACAACAGCGTCAGGGAGTCCTCTCTGTGTGTGTGTGTGTGTGTGTGTGTGAGCGCGCACCAACGTGATCTTTGCTTTAAGGACACTGCCGGCTAAACTGAAAACAAAACAGAGCAAGTGCAGCTACAATACTGTAAAAATGTCCAGGTTAACACTGAGAAGTATATGAGAAGCAGGCAGGTAACAGGTCTGTCTTCACCATGCTGACCTAGGGTTTTACTAAAACTACAGAAGACTATAATGCTGATGTAAGGTAGGAGGCAGAAAGCAGAGGTAGCCTAAACTCTGTGCACTTAACACAGGAAGTTGTCAGTCAGTTTGCAGCCACTACAGAGCTCACATTTGATTTTTTTTCTCTCCCGGAATATTATTTTATCGGAGAAGTCCCGATTTTGGACAGAAGCGACTCAACACATGGAGAGGTTATGTTTTAATCAGCCAACTAGCTAATTAGTTGTTCTTTCAGGATGCAGCACAGTCTAACGCATGTGAGCCAGTGGCTGAATTAGCTGTGGTCTCTTGCTGGTGTCTATTTACTCTCTCTACTGAAGTGGCGTCCCTCAGCGAGCTAAAAGCTGACGGAGGCCAGCTGCTGCTACAAAAGCACAAACATTAAACATGCTCGGAGCTCTCGAATTATTCGACTGGATGATGAATAAATAATAATTACAATAAAATGTCAAAAAGGCACACACAATAATCGAAGATGGAGGCATCAGGCAAGATTGGCACAAAAGCGTAAAAGCATGCTAAAAAAAAAAACTGAAGAGGGAAGCAAAAATGGACATAATTAGGAAATTAAAGGATAAAAATGTGGAAAATGTATATATAGTAAAAGGACAATAATTGGGGATAAGTGCCAGGAAAAAAAAGCAACCAAAATCATGCACAAAAAAAGGAACTCCCAATTTCCAACGTACGCAACATCAGCCTCAGAACAATTAAGTACGGCTGCTCAGTCAACTCAGCGATACGCGTTTCCAAAAAGCTATTTGGTTTCGTTTGATTTAAAGTCCTCTGGCTATGTCTTTTGAGATACATTTGCAGCTAGTATATAGTTGTGCACATACAGCCAGTAGTGGGATTCGGAGCTCAATATATACGCAAGTTATTGCAGGTTCCACTTGGAAGTCCAGCACTTGTTGCACATGTGTGTCAGGGCTCTATGTGCTTTGGAGAGGGGAGTCTAGGCTAGTGTAGGGCCGTGAGGAAGGGCGTAGTCCGGCACTAGGCTGAGAGATGCTAAGGCTGCAGCTAGATGGTACCTTTGACAAAACAGGGAGCAAAAAAATATAAACACGAGAAGTTGTCACCAATAGAAGGAGCGTGACAGGAAGTTGGCGGCCGTGCTCAGCCAGCCCATGCCGTCTGTGATAGATCCTACACGTGTGACAGCCTTGTCCTGCTCCTGGGACGGACTCTCCTCCTCAGGCAGGTAGTCTGGGATGTCTGTGTTCTCCTCGACCAGCACCGCTGAGTCCTCCTGGAATGGCACCACCAGCTGCACACAGAGCAAGAAACAGCTCATGAATAAATTGTGCCCTTTTCACCATGAATGCAAGCAGTTTAACAAAAAATATATTCTGTACTGAACATAAAGTACAATCGTTTAACTACAAAGCCATAGTTTTTTTTATTTTCAGCAAAAAATACATGACTAAGCCAGGTCTGACCCCTGCTGGCCACATGAAGTACTGCTACTAATGTTACCTTTGTCTCCTTCAGCTGTGTGGGCAGCATGCATTTAAATTCTTTAAGGAGGGATTCTTCATGTTTTATGGAGTGGGATTTCAAACACTGGTAAATTGCTTGTAAATATTCAGCCATGAAAGAATTTGCAATATGTGCCACAAATTGGTAATCTTGTAAAAGGTGCAACTAGGACTGGTCATGTCTTTGGTAAAAACCAACTAGCCTACAGGGTACGGCAGAGATGTGACCAGCTAATCATGTCAGTATGAATAAGTCTCAGCCACAGGCACAGGGGTAACACTCCCTGTACACAACATACAACAAGCACACAACCCTATCAGCTCACTTGTTCTAGGGGAAAATCAGGGTTATGTAGAGCAGCTTAAAGCAAACAATGTCAGACAATTCGGTTGTCCTCACCTCTCCTCCATCCTCTGTCTTCACCACCTGCTGAGCCTTCATTACTTTGGTGGAGTTAATTGCAGTTCCCAGTGCCTGTGAGAAGGAAATGAGTTTACTCTGAAGGAGAAACTTAATGTCTATGCAAAACATTGTTGTTAATGACTAACAACTCTGTTCCTATCACAAGCTGATAATACTACTGGGTCTGCTGTCCTGTATTGGACAGTTTTTTAACCTTTGGTGGTTTGGTTTCAAAAACAATATCAATGCTGAGTCATCCAACAAATTTGATACATTATATATGTTTGTTTATTTTATTATGATAAGAGCATGTTTTCATTTCTTTTTTAAAGCTGGGCTCTCTGATTTAACATGCCAGCTTTAAATAATAAAGCTTTTGCAATGACAGAAGGGAGCAGATTTCCCCAGTTTTAATATTCTCAAAAGCATAATTTTATTCTGATAAATTGAAAATGGACATATAAAGAGGTAGGCAACTGCTACAAAACCAAAATTAGAACTGCAATTCATATATTGTTAGAGTTTGGCAATAAATACATAAATAAATAAAATACAGCTTCCCTTAACTCCGGTGTAGTTTTCCCTGTCTGGACACTTGCCTCAGCTTTAAGGTCAGAACGGATCCTGACAACACATCTCTTCACAGCCATCTGGAAGGTGAAACTGATGACTCCTCGAATCTTTAGTAAGGCCTCCTCACACAGGCTCCTTCGAGTCTGGCAAAGGACAGGAACCAGGTGAAAGTTGAAAACAGACAGTGACACAAAAAAGCCTGTTACTGAGTTGATGATGATGTCTTAAAATACATTACACAATAGGAGTACAAATACAGATGTCAATTCAGCTACAAATGAATTCCATTAAATGTGGACATAAATATAATAAATATCCCACTGCTACATATTTTTGAAAAACAGTTGACATATCCATGGTTTCCAGCTGCCACAGTGTTGTGTGTCCCCACTAAAGCGACAGGGATACAGCCCACCAGAGGCCGTCTGTTTGCTGTAATGTAATCTGGCTAGGTGCAAGCTTCCTGCAGAGCAGCATTCAGGTTCAATCTCAACGTCCTGCTGTTCAATGGCTGACATTTACAACCTGACCCCTCTGCCCGCCTATCATGTGCCAGATAGACACCCCTAAGATACTTTGGCAACACTGTGATTATGACAGCAGCGAACACGCTGAACAGAAAAGAGATTTTTGCGCATCAACAGGCGTTTGGTGTGTGTCTGGGCATGACAGATGCGTGCCAATATGCCATGTTGAGCCCTGAATGCACTCTGTGAGCACTTACAGAGTCATCCAGTCCATCAATGTGCAGCACTACGGTTTTGGCCCTCTTGTTGGTGGAGCCCAGGAAGAACTGAGCTTTACGCCGGCAGGAGGCAGCCGCTGCCTCGGCCTGTTCAGCCTCATCTTTACCAGCTGACTGCAGAATCTCATAGATCTCAGAGGCCAGCAGTTTGGTCTCCCCGGGCGATGTGCTCCTTTGGATGAAAGAAAGTGAAAATAAACGACAGACAAGGACACAGTCATACATACATAGTGTACATACAGCACAATTTACCACAAGTAGTTTATGTACACACAAGTAGCCAGTGCCACTCAACTGGAAAGACTTAAAATCACCTGCTATGTTAACATAATGTATTTCTCAGTGCATCTGTAACCACACCAACATAGGTCAGTTAAATCTTGTGCATTTTGAAATGGCAATTTTACCTTGCTAAGATATTCCTGTTAGGTTTAATAGAAATATCAAAGCAAAGGTAGACTAATCATGATGTCTGTAAGTCTCTGTGGGAGGAGGAGGTGTGAAGCATGCACCAAACTGAAGTTAATTCATTAATCTCCAAGTTTGAAATCTCCAATAAATGTGGCCTGAATCTGACTAGTTGACCGACTTCGTCTTTCTGAGAGAACATATGCACCCACATTCACATCAAGCATTTATATGCAATTAATTCATGAATACTGTCAATTTTTACATTTTTATATTCAAAGATTCCTTGTACAACCATTCAGAGTATGCAAAGACAATGGCGCCGTCCACCACACACTGAAACTCACAGTAAACAAGCCTATTCACCAATTCTGTCAGGCTTTTGGTACCCTTTTGCAAAAAAAGCCAGAACAGACCATAAGATTTTTGACATTAAAAAGTTAAAAATCTTCTGTGTTAATATTTAGAATAACACAGACTACCAAACAAACCTCCAATGAAACTCCTGTCTCCTCAGTTCTACATATGTTCGATTAAAACAGAGCTTTTTAACTTTCATCTTTCAGTGTTATCGACTAGTCTGACGATCCTTCCTGAGACAGAGCAGGCCCCTACATTAGTAGAGAACATCTATATGGAATCCATTCAACAATACCGTCCAATTGTGCTTCTTTCTATTCCAACGTTCTTTGTACAACCATTTAGTTTAACCAAACAACACTTCAGTCCGAATGCAAAATTCAAATCCAAGTTAATTAAGCCTATTTGCCACTTGTGTCAGATTTGAAAAAAAAAAAAAAAAAAGCTATAGCACAGCATAAAAATTTATAGGGCAGCAGCTTTTCTTTAGGAAGCCATGTGAGTTGAGTTACAGTTGTGGTGCCAGAATTGATATTTTATGAGAGCTCCTCTGTAAGCCCTGCAGGCTACACTGCTGTATATGTCACCAAGTCATCCGTCCTTCTATAGTAACCACATACGACACTGGTTGTCTGGCAGTGCTGCCCTCTGGGATCCCGGTGATCTCCAGCACTGTGCAACACATTTACAGCTGTATGGAAGCCTGTCAGCCTTTCAGCAAACCAAACACTCTCCTCAGCTGACCTATTCGTCTATTCAACACTTCAGGCGCCGGTTAAGCGGCAACATCTTCTAAAACTTTAGATCTTAATGAGTTGAAGGATTAAAAATGAAATTCACACCTGTTTCATGCAGCTATGCTAGACACTCCCCCTCAGCCATGTGTTCCCACTCTGTCCAGCTATGATCGACCTCTATCCAAAGTTAGACTGACTGGACTGTGAGAAGCTTACTGCCGTTTCTGCAGGGCTCCTCATGATGCCAATCCTGACTACCTGAAGTGACTGGTTTACTTGAGAGCTTTGCTTTAGGGTGGAGGGTCTTAGCTTCAGGTTAAAACGAGCTATCCTCAGACCTCTCTACTACACGTGATAGGTGACCAGAATGTGTGCAGTATAGATTACATTAAGCATAGTGTTACTAAAAAGCCTATAAAAATACAAGCAACAACAACAAAAAATTGTAATACATCATGTGTGCAAAAACCCCCAATAAGTAAACAACAAAACAGGAGTAAACAAACGCCTACATCAGATAAAACACGTAAGGGGACTCATCAAGAACTTTTAGACCTGACAAGATCTATTAAAATCTATATGATGCACAAACAGCATTTTAAGTCTTTGCCACTCTATTCTAATTCAACTTTAATCACATTTGTCCTGACGTGGCAAAGAGAAGGACATCGCTCTGCCTGCCTGGAAATTCTGCAGACTGGCAAACATTGTCCACGCAAAACAAAAGAAATCCTTGGTTACAGTTTTATGCAAAGAAAGTGCATTGTGAGCATGTGTGTGTGTGTGTGTGTGGTGTGTGTGTGTAATGTGGCAGTAACAGGGACTTGCTTCTGCATGACATTCTGCAAACTCAGCATCATGCCCAGCTCGCCCTTCATCTTCTCCCTGTTGGCTCGACATTCTGCCAGGTAGCGCACAGCCTGCAAGGACAAGGGCAACTGTTATCTATCCAGCGTTAAAAGCTGACGGACGCTTTGTAATATCAAAACAGAAAGTGCTTTTAAAACGGGCACGAATGTGCAGTGGTATAACATTACATAACCAGCATAAATACACATGCACCGACTTTGTGTTTACACTTCACAGGTCACTGTCAAGGAGCAACTATTACATAAAGTCACTTAAATGTGTGCTCGCAATACAAGACATGTACCGTACAAAAGGGTGGCTGTGGCAGAAGAGGGGAGAGAAAACTATATGTAGGCTCTGTGTCATGTTTACACCACAACAGACAGCAGATGTCACCATTGTACAGTGCTTTTAAATATACATTCACTTTAAAGCCACCACGTGTCTGCGTGTGACTGCGTAGGACACCGTGGTACAAGCATAGACTGTATATATAGTGGACGTAGCATCTGGCTCCAGAATTGAAGCCCACCCGGAAGTGTCAAAAACTTGCAATATCATGCCGTCGGCTAGGGTTGGCTCCAAAAAGCTTTTGCTCCATAGACCCCAATTCATTTTTGGAAAAAATAAAATTTGATAGACTGATGTTCTACAGCTCAGGATTTTTTTCTCGTTAGTTTTCATGGTCAAAATGAGAGATCAGGGGGCCGATCTTAAAATAAATCAATACTGAATTTTAAATAAATCGCTAAAGTTGGCGGAGCCAGGGAGCGTGGCTATACTTGATAGACAGCAGCAGAAGCCTCTGCCGTAAAATGTGGGCGGGATAAGAGAGTTCTCAGCCAATCCTGCCCCAAGTTGCTCTCCGGTCCAGTCTGTTTGATGACGCTTTTTACGTCACTGGCTCCAAAAAATCCAAAACGGCGACCAGGAAGTAGCAAAATCCGGGCTTCATTTTCTCGGCGTTGAAACCAGCGGGTGACGTCATGGTTAGTTTATGCCTGGGTACAAGACATGGCCTTTAAACCTTCGCTGAAAGCTGCACTGACACTAATGGACAGCAGGGGGCGACAAATGACATTAGCAGAAAACAAATGAACAGATCCAGTGAGAAATTGTAGGTTATTCCAGACGAGCTTGATCCTACAAACTGCTGTATATTTTTCAGTTAGAAAGTTAGCATAATTAATATTTAACAGGAGCCAACCATGTTTTACCATAACAGACATTGCTTATTAGTAATCAAGGAGACCCATGACAATACTCTGAACTGATACACACATGCAGTAAAAATAAAAATCACGAGTGGTAAAACCAAAAACTCCCACACAAAATGTTTCACATATATTTGAATGAATAAAACAGAGCTTTTTCACTTTTATCCTTCAGTCTTGACAGGCTGTGATGTGTAACTAATCACATAGTGCTGTGGGCAGGGCATTGCTTGAGACTACAGAGAGAGACAGCTGCATCAGAGCCAAAGCAGCACATTTCAAAAATAATTTATCAAAAATTGACTAAAAAACAACAACAATAATAATCACAAAAATTGGATGTGATAATCGGCCGATCGCTAATATTTAGCATCTCTCTTTGTACGCTTATACTGAAAACTCACCCCTGTATATTTAAAGCACCTTCATGCACCAGGTACTCTGTATGTGACGTGTAGAATCCTACATGCATGCTTAAAGAAGATGTACATAAGTGGATGCTGCTTACCAAGAGTGCAGAGTAGACGACCTGTGGGTTCGGGTGGTCCAAAAACAGAATGAGACCTGGCAGACAGCCCTGGTCTTCTACGATGGCTCTCCGGTTTAAGGGGTCCGCAGCAAGATCTCGCAGCTGGTTCACCACAGTCAGTGCATCCAACTCCGCACTCATGGTGCCTCTTGTCTAGAGGCCACACACATCAAACCAACCTCTCCACTTTACTGGAAAAAGAAAGATGGCATACATCAGGATGGTTACATGATGTAAGTTAGGATGCAGCTAATGACAATTTTCTTATCAGTTAAGAGTTGAGGAGCAACTATTAATTGTTTAATTTTCAACTATTAAATGCATCACCTACTATTGTGATAAATGTTTAATCAGTTTGATTAAAAGGCTCCAAATTCCCCGATTCCAGCGTCTTCTCTTTGAGTGTTGTTTGGTTTCTTTTCTTCTCTTTGATAGTAAACTGAATAGACCTCAGCTGGAGAAAAAAGAAGATAAAACACTAATTAACAATTTTCATCGTTTTCTACATCAGACAACTAATCAATTTATTAAAAAAACAATCAACGAAGTAACTGATGATGGGTATAATCACTAGTTCTGATAAATATGCCCAATTTCTCAATTTGGCATCTGTAAATTTGGTATTTTTTCTGGTCACTGCTGAAATGTAAAGTATAGTAGAACAACATTAAGTACAGACAAGTCATATTTTTTAAATTATTACAGTATGGAATCACTGAACGTTTGTCGAGCCATCTTCATTAGTTATGTGAATAATAAATAGTTGTCAGAATTGTTAATAAATCACTACCTATGAAACAACTATCTGACCAATCAATTAACAGCCACACTGAAAACACGTTTGTAAATAAAAAATGTATCAGATATTTTAAACCTTATTCACTAACGTGATGCAAAGCAATGCTATTGTTACACCTTATAATATTAAATGCCAATGACATATACTAACCATGAAGCTTTTGTTATTCTACTTTATCTTATTCTACTGACTAAGACAGTTTAACTGTTGGGGTTTCATGGACTTATATCAGTTACTACCTGTGAAATGCAGTACAAGGCCTTCTGAGTTATTACTGACTACCGTTAGGTACCTGACTTTAATTATACACATTGATGAGACTGCGGCTATCCCTTAAAAGAACATATGGCTGAGCACACAATGGTGGGCAAAATTTTAAATAGTTTGATTTAACTCTGATTCACAGCAAACACAGATGTATGGTTTTCGTAAGCCCAAAATACAAATGTTGAGTTTTGTCAAAGACACTTTCCACGACCCTCAACCTCACCTCAAATCACGCCCTGTGCAACACAGACGAGTCGGCAGCTAAGCTAGGCTACCAAGCGCTACTTGACAAATACAGCATACCTTTTTGTCAGTTTTCATGAAAATTACGAGACAACCCCCACTGGCTTCAGTAACCGCAGACACAAGAACGGCTCAACGGCAAACAGTTATGTTCCGACACTATCTTAAAAACTAATGGAACCACACGGCTCATGAACGCTAGGCCTGCGCCTCTTTCTTCACTGTGCTTCTTTAGCTAGCAGCTGTGCACTGTGTTTGGGTTTTGTGGCACACTACTGGGTGCAGCTGTTTTGTGATCCAGGACATCCCAGCTATCCACAAAGATCCCGGCAGTTTAAAGGTGACATTTCTCCGCCGGGAAACGTTGGGAATCATAACGAGCGTCCATCATTTTCTGGCAAATGATTGGATGTTGAAATTTGAGTGACTGTCACAATAGCAAATCATCAGACAGATTCGTTTCGCAGCTCAAATATGGTTGGTGATGTTATCTGTCAATCATTCCGATTAGCCAATGCTTGTGTTTTTCAGTGGCAATTTCTCCTTTGTGATCCCAATAACCCAATTCGCTCTTCCCACTTTAATCACCTCCTGCTGTACATGTCCGTCAGTTTGACAAGGTGGAAAAATTGAGAAAGTTGTCCGCTAGCGGGAGTCCGGTAAGTTGATTTCAAAGTCACACACACGACTGAATTTCAGATATCACTAATACGTGTAGCTATAGTACGCTGTCACACATTATGAGCTAACTGAAACTGTGCGTGTGGAAGATAAATCCTGACAAACTTCTCTGCGGTAAGTTAGATGGAGTTAGCTCGTCCGCTATCCTTGTTAGCGTCAGCTAGCATCTCTGCCTGCTAGCTTAAAAGTTCAAAAACACCCTTTAAGTTGAGCTTAACGTCCACATTAGCACTTCGCAAACATGATATCAGCTTATATCTATCAGAACTGCTACTAACTCATTTTACATGTTTCTTGGTGTCCTTACTTTAGCTCTGAAGTCAACAAACATCTGTGGGAAAAAACAGCGCCAGCTGGAAAACGTCTGCTCCTCCGAGCCCACGATTTTGTCTGTGTGATAATAGGTAGGTTTGTGGATTCATAACGTTACGTATATAAACGGTGCAGTAAATACTCTATTTACCTCAGCTGGAAATTGCAGTGTAACAGCAGTCTACAGACAACAACTTAAACAGCAAAAACTACAATTGCAACTTTAATAACAATACTTTAAAGCTAATTTCGCCCTCTCTTGCCGTGCAAGTTTTGTTTTTGCATTTTAAAGTAAGCTTACTTATGACTTGCTTTGCTGTTTTACTACAGTTGTACCACAGGCCTACATACAAGATATTTACATTTCTAAATCAAACGGGTATTGAAAGCAGGAAAATAATGGAGAGAGGGAGAGAAATATGCCAATTTTCTAAATGAATATCAGGCAACACTGCCAGAGGTTTATACAGTCTACCAGTGTGTTGATCCTGAGCATTTTAGCGCTGGTATATAATAGAAAAATAAAGTTACTAGAATGTCATTGTTGGTTTTAGGTTTTGTGCTTGAAGATGAGTCAATCTGAATTTCTTTGTTGTTCAGTATTTCTTCTAGATTAGCATTTGCTGATGATGATGTTGGGCCATCTGCTCATCTGCCCCGGTGAAACACATCGATAGATATGAGTAAAGAGCATGCACAGATCGAAATGGACCTGGTACGTGACCTACTATTTCTCCACATTTATACTGCACAGGTCTAACTGCTGTATTGTTCTTTGTCATTTGAGAGAAGTTCATTTGATTCTCTCACTTATAAAATGTGTAAAGTGCCAGCCATAAATTAGAGATGTTTTTGTGTGTTTCCACTCGAGGAAACTGCATTTAGTTAAATAGTAAAATAATCATAACTGACAGAAACTGGTATGTTAATTTTCCTCTAATTTGTGATATAAATTGTGTGGAAAATCTTCAATTTTACAGGCATTTGGATCAGCAAAGCCGTATGGGTCCACAAGAAGTATTGTAAGGAGAATAGCAACTAGTCTTCCTATCAAACCATGCCCCAGGGTTCATTTTCAGGTGAGGGAAGTTTACCATCATTAGAAGTTTTACAGCAGAACTTAGGCGTAATGCAGTCTTTTGGATTTTAAGATAATCACATGTTGTCCCTCTTGTCATTCCAAGTGCTTTAAACATGTCACGTATGATTTGACCGTATCTCCTCATCTGTCTTTCCGTCCATCTCTCCTGACTGCTGAACCTGCAGCCAAGTGACAACAAATCACACCCTCTTCAACTTTTGTTTAGCCCCTGCTTGTCTCCCTGTTTTCATTTTATGAACCATAAACAGAGTGAATGAAATTTTCGCAAGACATGTTTCTTTTTTCACCAGAACACTGACTTTAAGCTCAACCTTTGAGACGTCTCACTTCAGTGGCATGTCATTTGAAAAGTTGACTTGCTTTTCTTCACTGTCTGTCACCTTCAACACTGTGCTTTCTTTTCTTTTCTTCTGTCTCCAGCTGCCCTCCCTAACTATGAGGAATGCAGTATGTCTGCTTTAGGTCAGTTTGTTCAGCAACCTTCAACAACCTTGAGCTGATTAAAGACCACCTGAGCTGCCTGAACTTTTCATTAACAATGTGCAGACCTATTCCTACCTTCTCTCTCTGAACTGCCTGGATTTTTACTTAATGACTTCCTTTTATTAGTTGTTGAAATGCAGTGTTGTGATATGTGTGTGCGTGCGTGCGTGCGTGCGTGCGTGCGTGCGTGCGTGCGTGCGTGCGTGCGTGCGTGCGTGTGCGTGCTCTCTTGTGGCCTGCTTTTCCCTGAACTTTTTCTCTAAATGTTGAAAGCAGCTTTTTCTCCTCCTCTGATAGCTTTATCCATACACTGAGGATGCTGGTATCCTGATTGGCAACACGAGGCAGAACAACCTGGTGGCCTCTCTGGCTGATATCGCCTGGATTGACAAGGATGATGACGACGACGAAGATTACCTTGGCAGACCCAGGTGAGAGCGGCATGATGATTGCAATGTTGTGACGAGGGCGTGTGGAACGTGAACTGTTCATGGAGTGGATGTATCCTTTCACAGGCTACACCTGCAGGGCATGTACAGTGTAGATTTATGTGAGTCACAGGCAAAACAAGATGGTGAGCTCTCTGTTTAGTTTTTGGACTGCGCACATTACTGTTTTCATAGAGTTTACATCACTGCAGTCCAGTAGACTATTTAAGGGATAAAGTTACTAAGCAACCACCAGCTGATAGTGGCAAAACAAGTACTAAAAAGGTCATCAAAACCCCAGAATGGAAGCTCAAATTTTGATCTTCTGCATACTGGTATTTCAATTTAAGAAAAATTAAACACTGAAAGTCGTGTGCACCTTGTGTAAAAAATGTAAGGGAAAAACTAGCCTAATTTTGCATTTGCAGAGCAGATCTCTTTGGTGCATAAACACTACTCGCGTGCTCCTCTCATGCCTGGTGTAACCAGTTCTACTGTTTGTGATGAAAGCATTGCGTTACAGCAGAAGCTCTGTGAATCTCTACACATGTTCAGTCTGGCCGTGGCTGAAGAAAACATCTAGTAGAGGAGAATTTCACTGTTAGAAATTTCTGTTTTTTTTGATTGGTGTCTAAAAAAATGTGATTCTCTGATTGCTGATAATTGGCTGTATTGAAACAGGTCAGGGATCCCACAAGGACTTGTGTTTCGAGCCCACCGTTCTCAGAGAAAACCCCCAACCCGCCGGAGGTCACTACCCAGCCTACATCAGGGAGCTCCGGACCCCCAGGGGCCAACAGTTGCAAATGATGAGGCCATTCAGAAGATCAGCGCACTGGAGACTGAACTTGCAAAACTCAGAGCTCAGATAGCACAAATCGTACTGGCTCAGGAAAAGAACACACAGCCAGGTAGGTCTGAACAAACTATTATATGACCGTACTGAATGATTTGCTTTCCACATTTTGTGCCCAGTAATACCATTGTTTTACCTCTAGATGGCAGCAGAATATCACATTGCCAGCTTGTAAGCTTTTTCCTTTCTTTGTTTCCCGGCAGCTGCTACCACAGGGACATCTCCTGCTCCCCCTCCTCCTGCTCCTCCTCCTCCTCCTCCTCCTCCACCTCCTCCACTACCACCCCCCCCAAATCTACAGCGGACATTTTCAGCCATTGATTTGATTAAAGAGCGCAGGGGGAAGAAGACAGACGGCCAGACAGTTTTGGATTCAAGGCCAGCAGAAATACCCAACATGCTTGATGTCCTGAAGGACATGAGCAAAGTCAAGTTGCGATCAGTTAAGAGGTACGGGAATGAGTTACACGTTTAGATATATGTGGAAGTGACAGATGGTGACCACACAAGTGTTTTTGAAGTCTGTCAGAGGTTATTTTAACCTCATCAATTACAATTACTGTAAATAGTTTCAGAACCACGTAAATACAAATTCAGCTCAACCGGACACCTTTTCTCTTCAACACAATCTGCCAAGGGTTAATCTGAATCTCTTCATATCCATTGACATCATGTAATTATTCTGCTCCTTCATTTGATTTAACATCATGAACTGGACAGTATCGTCTCATGTTCTCTTTGACCTACTGTCATTAAAAACACATGTTTGTTGTTGTATAAAATCATATTGTATTCAGAATTTGTAAAAGCCCTTGTTACCTTCATGTTTTTTACAGTCGTCCAGTGGAAGATGATGCCAAAGTGAAGCCCAGTGAGCCGGCAGACGCTGCAGCTCTCATCGCCGAAGCCCTGAAACGCAAATTCGCACATCGCTATCGAAACAACAGCGAACACGAAGACGTGGAAGATTTCAAACTTCCTGTCCCAGACGTGAAACCTCAAACTGAAACCCCTCTGGTGAGACATGTTACTGTATTGTTGTTTTCCGTGATTCCGAGCTAGAAGGTGAATATTTAGATCGAAATTAAACCACCAGCTGCACTGAATCAGTCAACATTTTCTTATTATTTGTTCTTTTGGTGATACTTCTGGGTTTCACACATTCTTTTCTCTACCATCTAATCAAGCAGATGTAATGCGCCTCGTGAGAATCTTGCCGATGTGGTTTGCGTTGTTGTCATAGAATTTATTCTGCTTTTTCCTGTTTTCACAGTTTGGCCAGCACATGTTGAGGGCAACTGGAAAAAGAAAGCTGCTCTGAACAGGTGGATCTGAGCTGCAAGTCCAGATGTCCTGTGGACACTTTAAAGTGCCTTATTGACCTTTCAGTACCAGCTGTTTCTGTGGAAGGACAAGGGATTTAGACTAGGGAGTTAGACTTGCTGTGCCAAGTATCAGTCTTCTCATAGTCTTGCTTCTGGTCGTCATCCTGACCATCTGTTTTTGCACTTTTATAATTTATATTAGCTTTCTCTTTTACAAACAGGATTTTTTTTGTTTGTTTGTTTTACTGAGTGTCTTTTGTTTTTGTGTTTGAGAGTCGAAATCTCTCACAGTCTGGTGTGAACGTGCATAATGAACACTACAGAATGATAAAATGTTAGTTTTGTTATTCAGTCATTAGGTCTTCATTTAACTGGTTGCACATAGTTGATCAGTTATGCATTCCCATTTTTCAGGGTTTGTAAAAGCTGAAGACGTCTTCTACCGCAGGAGAAAGGAGCGCTTTCTGACATGCGGAGCATTGTGCTGTAATTTTATATACATGTAGACTAATTTATAATTGGATCTATCTATTTATGTTGTGGTTAAAGTAGATAATTTAGTTTTAACAATTAATTTTGTCCTAGATGCGACCGTTATTAATACCAGTTGTTTTCAGTCCAGTTTCAGTATGACGTTTGAACAGATTTTATCTGCTGCCTGTGGAAGTTACATCCCATTTGCTCGTCTTGCCAAGGCTTGTATGGTTCAAATATATGCATTACAATTTTTAGTTTATATTTCTCTGAATGATTCACCTTTAAGAACCAAAGAGATTCCATTTATACCCTTCAGAATTCTGCCAAATTTTCCTTTTACGTGCCCTTTTCACTTTCTTACTTCCCAGTTAAAATTATGCTTAAATATTGAGGAGAATTATGTTCTTTTTAAAGTTTCTAGTTGTAGATAATTAACGGTACAGGTACATATGCAGTGTTATGTTGCTTTATCAGTGCCTACCTCTGGTGACAAGAGCTGCCTTTTATTGAGAAAACACTATTCACTAAAGAAAATACTGCATTGTTGTAGTTCCAGTTTGTATTGATGGCATAATGGGTCCTAAGGTACTCACAGTCATCAGTATCCCAAAGGTATAAATTATGCTTTCAAGCCAGTAATCATCACATTTTTGTGCCTCCGTTTGGATATGTGACACTTGCTGACTCCTCTGAGTCATGAGGTTTTAGGCAGTATTGTGTTCAGAGTTATTGATTGCACATTGTCACCGTTTCTGATCACTGTTCATACCTTTGTAGTTGCTGCTTCAAGTCAACTCGATTACCTTTTATAAGGGAAGGTGGACTGGGTGTGCCAGTAGTGACTTAAATTACAGTTCAATATTTTGTAGAAGAGTTCTTTTAAATGTAAATTACCTTAAAATTGTCAAATCTCTAAATAAAAGTTCTCCCCTGATACGCTCGTGTGTTTCTGCAATTATTCTACTGCGATTTGAAACAAATTGTTGATTTTTCATTTGTAAGTCCGTTGTTACAATTATTTGTGGTTGGTCCCGCTTGTGTATTTCAATATTTGTAGGTGTGGACTGATTGTCAGATGAAACAAGATATTTAAAAAAAACAATTTGGAATCGAAGGAGTCAGCGTGGCCATTTTACAATGTTTTATAAAGCAAACACTGTCATCATGCTTGTATTTTCTGCAGGCTTATCATAACTGAAATGAAAGGGGAAGAAAAAGTGGCCACAGAGCTAAAGTAGATCTTAAACCTGTGGTTGCCGGAAATCTAGAAAAGATAAATAAAAATACAGCCCTCTTCCTGTAGCCTCTCCTATCAGACAAGCACAAGCCTATGGCATATACACAAGCTTGATCACAGACAAACTGAATTAGCTGTTGCTGCAAACCACAGCCTTTGAATAACAGAAGGCTAAATTCACCAGAGTGAACCAGCTTTCATTAATAAATACCTATCTACCTAGTCAACCCAACAATTGGTTTGAGGCAGGTGGAGACTGTCAACCACCATTGTCCCTGTGCCCAAAAAGTCTACCATTACAACCCTCAATGACTACCATCTAGTCGCCCTCACATCAGTCATTATGAAGTGCTTCGAGAGGATGGAGCTGGCACACATCAAGAGAAGCTTCCCTACAGATCTGAACAGCCATCACTTAGCGTACCAGACGAAGGATACTAATTCGGTTGCCCCTCATACAGCCCTAACCCACCTGGAGCAGCCAAACACATCAGGATGCTCTTTGTCAGTTTTAGCAGTTCCTTCAATATTGTAATCCACCATAAACTGATACACAAACTCACCAGCCTTGGACACTCTTCACCATAGATTGTGTCCCCACCCACTCCTCCAACACCCTGATTAAGTTTGCCGACGATACTACGGTAGTAGACCTTAGCAGGGAGAACAATGAGACCTGGTGCAGGCAGGAGGTCCAACATCTGGTCAGGTGGTGTGCAGACAACAACCTGATCCTCAACACCACCAAAACAAAGGAAGTCATCACAGACTTCAGGAGGGTCATACAGCCCCCACTCCATATCAGCAGAGAAGAGGTAAAGAGGGTGGACTCAGACAAATTCCTTAGCATTCACATTAACAAGGATCTGACATGGACACTAAACACCTCCAAACTGGTGGAAAAAAGCCCAGCAGAGGATGTTCTTTCTAAGGAAGCTGAATCTGGCTGGTCTGGCTCCACAACTACTTAGAAACGTCTACAGAAGTACCTTCGAGAGCATCCTCTGCCAAAGCAAAAGACAGGAAAAATTTGTCCTGGACTAGCAGGCTGAGGAACAACTTTTTCCCCCAGAGCTGTAGCCTCCATTACACCACCTCCCTCCCTCTCTCTCGCCCATAAACACACACAAACCAGAGGAACTCTGAGCAACCCCTGCTCTCAAACAGAGACTCACTGACAGACCATAAACATGTTAACATGCAATAACCATCTCAACCTAAGCATTTTTTAAACTAGCATCAGACACTTTAAAGCAGATATTGCATCTCATTGCACTGTTACACTTGTTACACTCAATACTTGCTTTTATAAAACAGTTTTTTGTCTCTTATACTGCGTTGTTTTTTAAAAGAGACAACAAATTTTTGTTGTAGAAATGCAAAGACAATAAAAATAAATGAGTCCTTGAACCCAAACAACCTCTGCAACACGTTTAAATGTTACAGGAGAATACAGTTACTTTTTTCAGTAGCCCAGAAGAATGACAAGCTCAGAGGATAGTAATTCTTCAGTAACAGTTGACTGAAATGAGTACCTTATTGTATTTAATAGAGGCAACTTTTAAAATGTGGCTGCACGGTGGGGTAGTGGTTAGCACTTTTGCCTTGCAGCAAGAAGATCCCCGGTTCTAATCCCGGCCTGGGATCTTTCTGCATGGAATTTGCATGTTCTCCCTGTGCATGCGTGGGTTTTCTCCGGGTACTCCGGCTTCCTCCCACAGTCCAAAAATATGCCAAGGTTAATTGATTACTATAAATTGCCCATAGGTGTGAATGCGAGTGTGATTGTCTGTATATGTAGCCCTGTGACAGACTGGTGACCTGTCCAGGGTGTCCCCTGCCTTCGCCCGAGTCAGCTGGGATAGGCTCCAGCACCCCCCGTGACCCTAGTGAGGATAAAGCGGTGTATAGAGAATGGATGGATGGAACTTTTAAAATGTTGCACAAAACTAAAAGAAAATGCGAATTAGGTTTGTTTCCATTGACCGCTTTGGAGTTGGAAGAGGGCAGTATAGAATGTAATAAAGTAGAAGAGGTTCCAGAGATTGGAAATTGCTGAAGGAAGGGAAAAAAAAGAAACTAATTTAGTCCATCCACTACAGAAAAACACTGATAATTCCCTGATGGTAACTGGTATTGGTCATTTTTAACGCTGTCTGAAGGCTAAGATTTGACAGAGGTGGAAACAGCTGATCATCGTCCAAGTTAAATGCTTGCCGTGTTGTCAGAAGTTATTTGAAACACAAATTTCCATCTCCCGCTATGTGCATTAACTTAAAAAAAAACAACAAAAAAAACAAGTCAAATGCATCTTAGGGTAAAAAACCTTCGCGAAATTGGTAAGTTCTTTCAAATTATGCCATTTCTCTTAACCTTTTCTGATGCAACACTTCAAAACACAAAAAAATCCTTTAGAGGGGCTGCAGCTGTTACAATGCTGGAGTTTTCTTGCAGGAATTTCCCACCATCTAATCAGGCTTTCTACCATAAGGATGTGCACATGCATTAACCATTTGGAACAACACTTCCACTGACAAGCGACCTGCGATTGGTTTAAGTTTCCGATCACAGGTTACATTTTCTAAAGCTCAAAAACAAAACTAGCAGGCAGTGCAGAAGTTTCCTCTCACACCCTCTGAATTATAATATGCTGAAAAGAAATGACAGAATTTTGCCTGATTATACAAAAAACAAAAGCTTAATGGAAAGCAGTGGCCAACAGTTTTCATGGTTCCGTCTGAATACTTGACTCTTGTGAAAGTCAGACATTTATCAACAACAGGTTTTATTATTCAAATTGTAACTGCAACAAGCATGTATCAAAAAGGTCAATACAGCAAAGCCTTTACAAAATGTGGCTCGACACTGAAGTCTTCCCAAAAATGGCTGTCGCAACAAATTGTAAACAGTTTTATCAACAGTCTTACAGCACTTACAGCAAAAATACAAATCAGCTAAAGTAAGAAAAGCACCTGTTATCTTTCAAAATGTCTTAAACACAAACACAATTTGTGCCACTGTACAGAATCAAAGTAGACAAACCAAACACAAAGAAATGGAATGTTCAAATTCACTCGACCATTTTGTTTTCATACATTAAAAAAAAGAAGGGGAAAAAAAAAAAAAAGGACAGCTGGAGTTGTTCCTCACAACAAAAAGGCAAAGGGATCGGACAGTGCATTCAAAGACAAGCACACCATGCACTTGATGGGAAAAGGAGTTGGTTTGGTCACTTAGCATAGTTTGTGCATAGTTATAAGGCATCAGTCCTTTAGGTTTCATGTGGCTGTGAGAGACATTCTGCGGAGAGGGAGTCTCCTTCAGTAGATCCTAGCCAACAACAACAACAAAAAAAAAATACAACCTTGCATCGTCCGCGGTCACCTCCTCCCCCTCTCCCTCTGAAAAGAGACTAGCAAAACCCTGAGCGAGTTGAGTTGCGTGGAGTGGAGTTCCAGGTGAGATGCAGTGACTGACCAGACTCCAGTGTGGCAGGGGAAGCTCCCCCCCTTAAGTTCAACTAGGACCGGATGATGCAGAAACATCATCAGAAAATGACTAACTTCTATAATATCTTCGCGGGATGTCTTGGAGAAGCGATGGAGACAAAGCTGCACAACCGACACCATTGCTGTTTGGGAGTGCGAGAACACATGGTAGCACAGGTGGAGTCATTTATGGCATCTGGTGTGTCTGAATAAGGTTCTGCTCATGGCTTCAACAGTGGGATGACAGTTCAAACGAGTGGTTCTTCACATCTGTGCTTCGAAGGCAAACCGTGGAGCCGACATGATTCACTTCAGTTCAAGGGAAAGATACAACAAACGAGGAGATACGTAAACAGTCTTCGTAGAGGCAGCAAAAGGACTGGGCTTGTCACATTTTTTTTTTTGTTTGTTTTTACATGAGGAAGAATCTTCAATACAAATGCAACATGGCATTACTTTAAAGTCTTAGGAGGGTCTCATGTCTGAATACTCCAGTTGTCTCAGTCAGTTCAGTTCAGATCATTCTTCAAATCTTTGTTTTCAGATGGCACTTCAAAATACCAAAAAAAATGTCTTTATCATTTCATATACTGCTTTCCTCTTAAGGTTCACCAACAAAGAAAAAAAAGTGGTGCATTCAGTCAGCAATGCCAAAACTTCAGTGGACAAATAAATAAAACAAAGCAAATAAAAGAAAAATACAGCAGTAGCCAAATGAGGTATCTATGTATTGCTCTATGCCAAAAAAAAAAGAGGAATTAAAAATTAAATAAATTAAATAAAATCAGTGGTTTATCAAGATGGGAGGGCAAAGCAACAAAACACAAATAAGGTGTTGGGATCAGGTGGGGCTGTGGCAGGGCTGCGGGCCACCGGATGCCCCACCCAGCCCTCAGTGTGGTGAGGCCCTGAGGCCGGGGTCAGGGGTCAGGAGGTTGAGGTGAAAGGGCACACAAGGAGTGTCAGGATTCTCTGCTTCCCTGAGGTATTTCTTTGGAGCTGGTTCCTCCTGCGACTGCAGCTGTGTTAGCGTCTCTTTGCACAGCGGTGGCAGCGTCTTCTGTGTCTGCGCTGGCCTCCGCCTCCTCGGAGATGGGGGTTTGTTCCTGCTGCAGGCCCCCCCAGCTGGCCTTGTTCAGCCCCATGTGGCCCAGCATAGTCTGGGACAGGCGGGTGTCCGAGAAACGGGCCCACTCTGCAAACAGCGGCTCCGCCACATACGTCATAAAGCCTGAAGAGGGAGAAAAGGTGGCAGCTTCAGTAATCAACATAAGCCGTGAGAAATGACTGAAGAACACAAACATGCATCACCGCCACAAAACTTGCCTATTTGAATGTTGCCAACTGTGTTTGTCTCTCTGTCACAAAGTGGGCTGACTTCAAGTTTGTGCTTCTTCTCAATGTCTCCTAATAAAATTTAATGTACAGAATTTATTTAGAAACGGTTTGGTGGGTTCCACAGTTATAGAATCACAGATAATATTTACAGAAAGATACCAGACAGATAACCTTGTTGGAAGAACTCCTCTGTCACTTTCTCACTCCACTGTTTGCTTTGCTCCCAGGGTCTGCAGGGGTTACAGATGTCTGCACACTTCAGAGCCATCTGTACGGAGCGGGAATAAAAACAAAATAAGAACCCAGTGTTTTGCTGAGAGGCTGGAGTGTTTTTATGGCAGAGGACGTAACCGACCTGCAGGATGAAGTGACGGTGGCTGGCGTTGCTCAAGCACAGGTTGTTCTGATCCAGGTGCATGCGAAACCTGGACAGGTACTCATTCTGTCTGCTGATGTCCGTGGCCAGGATTAAGGAGCCCAAGTCTCTCTCCATGTTCAGGCTGAGGTGTCAGAAATTGTGTTTATTTAACAAAATGTTCAGCTTAAGCACAGACTGTGGCTTCTGTTGGCAGTTTCTCTTTGAGATTCAGCAGAGAAGTCTCCTAAACGAAATCCGTTTCTGTATAACCTTCTATTGTGTGCCATGTGGCACGATGTTTGACTCTTCTGGGTGCTCTAAACAACATTTCAGTGTCAGACTGACCTGTCCTCAGCAGGCAAATGGGAAAACAGCCCAGTCTCTCTGAGCAGACCCACAGCCGACTTCCAGTGGTGGTTTTCCAGAACTGAGGTATTCTGTGTGTTAAAAATGAGAAATTGGAGACAGATGCTGATCAATTCAATACACTGTGTGATGTTGTCTTTATTAAATAAGTTCGGCAGGCTACAGAACAACTGTTATGTTTGCTTACTCTATAAAGTGTGGCTAAATAGTGGTCAGTCTTGATTAGGAAAGGCT
Source organism: Acanthochromis polyacanthus (assembly GCF_021347895.1). NCBI lineage: Eukaryota > Metazoa > Chordata > Actinopteri > Pomacentridae > Acanthochromis > Acanthochromis polyacanthus. The sequence goes on along the minus strand of NC_067132.1, from coordinate 18,742,851 downwards.
GGTTGACCCCAGGATGGTCCAGGTCATGTGTGGCAGCTGCGAGGAGACCCAGTAGGATGTCGTAGGAGGTCAGAGACTTTGCAAGCTGCAATCACAACAAGACAAAGATTATGATGACTTAACACTGAGAGACAAATACAACTCATCTCAAACACTTTAAGCTCTGTGAACCACATTCTGTTGAAAAGAGCACAAGTTTACTTTTTGTCTACTGATAGAGGCACCGGCTAGAAATGTTTTTCTGAATTTAGAAATGCAAAATTGGCAACTAAGGACAACTAATTAGCTGCTTAAATCCAAAAAGGACCAAATGTCTTGTCTGCATGTCTCACCATGGGTTCCCGCAGGTAGCAGTACATGGCCTGTGTGACATCTGCAGCATGGACAGCATTGTGGTATGGGTTGTTGCTGTGGTAGTCCTCCTGAACCATGACCAAAAACCTCCAGAGTTTGACCATGTCCAGCTGGAAGAGCTCCACCAGGCCATACTGGTTCAGCAGGTGGGAGGTCAGAGTGATCAGGCTGTTTCCTGAGCCAGAGGACAGACAACAGTTAGCACTGAGGTAAATGAATTGCTAACGTCAATCTGTTGTGCGCTTTGTGTTCTACGAGCTATTTTCCACCTTAATTTGACATATTGGTGTACCTACTTTCACTTCACCTCCTCCTCTGTTTCATTTTAAATATGTGAGACTTTTCATAATGTTTCTTCCCAAAGCACTGATTTCTGACTCCTGCTTTAGATGATCACACCAGGGGCATTGCAAGGACACATTTTAAGGCTTTTTGAGGCTTCTCCTTTTATAACTGTTCATAAGGTGATGGTTTAAAATCTAACGTGAAAAAAGAAGCAGTTACTTTAGTTTTTGGGTTTGTCACCTACACCTATTGTTCACTGTTGAGTTGTTTAAACTCCACTTCAGTAAATCTGCGGCAATTTTTAACTACTAAGGGGCATGTTGCAAAACTCTTTGTTTTATGGTATTGTGTTTAATGTTCAATGTTTCGTATGATTTATTTGAAGATTTCAGAGAATTCTCTCAACAAAAGTAAGCATTTAATAATGGAAGGCACACAATTATGAATATAAGCTGAAATTCTTAAGGCTCAGAAAATGACGTTCCACCAGGGTTCTGCTGATTTGGTTTGCTTGTACAAGGACTCTTGTGGTTTCAGGACTGTTTCCACTGCCTAATCCCATCACAGCATGCAGCAATATCTCTGCCCCCATCCACAAAAAGACTGAATTCTGAATCAGTCCAAAATTTGCGAAGTTTCCACAATTTTTTTTGCCATATTTCCTAAAATTATTATAGTTGATCCCATTACTATGCAAGAGATTGAATTCACTCACCACATCAATCTTTTCACCAAAAATAATATATTGTCTAAATTACGTATTAGAAACTTTAACACTTTAACTTATTAGATAAATATGAGGACCTCCACACCAATACCTTGTAAATATATTTAGAGAGTTCAGGGAAAATGACTTTCTGACCGATGCAATTCTCAAAAACAAACTCCTCCTCCTTTATCAAGCCGTTTCTTTGTAATCATTTGTTCTAAAGCCAAACTGCATGTGATAATGATGTCCTTCCCAAAGTCAGAGGTAGTTATTCAGTTACAGACTTAATCTCCAAACTGTGTTGACCATCCAATAGATGGCACTAGTGGTAACACTTTGAATCTAAATCAGAGTTGATGCTGGATTCCCCAGTCAGTGCGTAACTTTTAATATCATGATATCTAAATAAACGTCTCATCAGGGTTTCAGATCATATTTTACCTACCGTTTGTCAACCTGTCAAAGCGGAAAATGTCAAAATTCCAGTTCCCGACTTTTTCCAGCATGCACTAGAAGAGATGGAAAAGAGAAGCACAAAGTTAGCGATGTGAAGTCTGGGACAAAAATGGTGGAATCTTATTAGGATGACATTCTATAAAAGATAGGAGCCATACTCTAGCCTGTCCAGTGTAATCTTCATCGAGGATGTGGAGGGGGATCTGTTGGGGGACTCCCCGCAGCAGGCGGGACGAGTGCAGGTATCTCTGGAAGCTGAGCAGCCTGTGGACCCTCGTTTCAGGACCAGAGCTGGCCGACGTGGACCCACATCTCAGCCGCGCTGCACACACAGACACGCATCAACATTTTACAAAAGATGCAACGTGTGAAACGGACAACAAATGTTTAAGGATATGTTTATTTCAAAAGCTCATTAGGCTCGGAGAATCATTTGGCCCGGCCAAGCTCGGTGGGGATCTGACACCAACTCAGCGATATACAAACAGTCGCTGCTGACACAGCCGCCCACTCATAAGCCTTTCGTCTGGGATCACACAGCAGACATGCTTTGTCAGTGGTCTCTCTCACATACACACACCCTCACACAAAGGCACACTGTCTGAACAAACTGTGGCAGCCATCCGGAAACACGTCAGCATGAGGTAGGATTACTTTTGGGTCATAATGTCAACACACACTCACGTTACTTCTTTGTAACTCTTTCATGTTTTCTGAAAAGCCTTCATGGAGAATGACAGTGGATATTTTATCACACACCTATTCATACAGGTGTGACAAAAAGCCTCAGACAAGGTTTAAAGTAAGACACACCTCAGTCTTTGTCATTGTGTGAATTATTGTATAAAAGCAGCACAAACATCTGTCAATCTCGCTGGAGAAGTAAAACTGTGTGGAGCTACGGTCTGATAATGCCTCTTGTAATAAGAGAGGCCGGCAAGTCAAGGTAATGGGGCTGTGATTCATACTCACTGTGAAGAGTTCGGAAGTCAATGCACAGGTATGGGTGGGAGCTCCTTCGTTCCGGTTCAAATCCAACCTGACTTCTCACTCTCACATCTCCTAGAAGAAATCAGCACTTATTTCCTCAAGATTCATACTGTTTGAAAAGAAAAGTGTCTGAAAGTGTTCAGCCAAGCAGTATTTGGAAATATTTTTAGTATATAGCGGGATTTTTCTTGCTTAGGTGCCATGAGGATGGGCTTTACCACAGGATAAACAGAGCGTTACAATTAGATTAATGCAGATGAATTTCAAGCGACCAACACGGGTGAAATTCAGCCCCAACCCCTTTAAAACAAGCCTTTGCTGGCCCTGTCCATGTGTTCATAGGTATTTTGTCCTTAAAGTCCTTCCATTGCAGTGTTAGCGTGCAAACAGCGGGGAAAAGTTTTTGGCTGTTGATATGAGAGTGTGTACCATCACCTCCTGTCCACAACAGTGTTAGAGCTAACCTTGCTAACAGGGCTTTAGAAGTGTTCACACATGAATGTAAAGTTACTCCTCCGCTATATTGAAAATCAGAGGCATCAAAATCCATCAACACATACGACTCCACCTGTCCTTGATGTGCTACTGCTGGTAGCCAAGAGGAAGCGGTAAGAACTTAGTTTCAGGCTTCTCATTGGCCAGTGTGACTTTAGGGTTAAAGTTAAATCACGGCCTACTGGTTTTGGCATGCTCTTGACATGGCTTCATGGTGTTTTTGTGTTTTCATGTGGAGGTTTTATTTGAGAAGAAAACAAAAAGGCAAAAAAAAATTCCTGCTATAAAAATACCTGTGTACATGTGGACTAGGCCCTAGATAGTGCATTTTTCATTGTTGTATTCATTAGTCCTTCTAAAAAGCTGAAATATTTTGGTTTTCTGACAACATTCAAAGACAGAGTGACAATGTGCAACTAACTAACTGCTCTTTTTACTGTTATTTCTGATGTTAAAATGATGATGTTGTTTATTCTGTCTTTGTTATGATCCAGCCGGTTTAATATTTTGTCTTAAAAGCTGTGTCAAATACTTCATAATTTTTGTTTTGTAAAGTGTTGTTTGAATAAACACAATCGAAAAAAAGCAAGCAATCAAATCATTTTAAGACAAAAGTAATAATAAACTACTACATAATTTTTTTTTTAATTATTCATTTTGTTAGATTTCAACAGCAATACATCTCGAGTTTTAGAGAGAAAATTGCTGTGAGCTTTTTTCCAGTCAATACTATAGATGATACACATTCACTGTAGCTTGGAGTGAGGACAGAAAACCCCTCCATTATGTCTCAGCTTTTCATAATCATCAGGAAATAATCCATCTTATACTATACTAAGAACCGACAGTGAATCAGAACATAACCTCTCTGTTGTGGTAAACCCCATCACTTTGGTACTCCCAGCAAACTAAATCAAGCAAAAGATGTGATTTGGAAAACATTATTTGACCCTGGCCTGCTGTGGACTTATCCATGTGCGGGCACAGTCACACACAAACGCACACTCCCATGTCCCAGAAGAGGAAATTCATTGGACAGACAAGTCAATCAAACAGCTGAGCATGCAATGCCATGTCAGGACAGTCTGGTCTACTATTAGTACTCAGAGCCGCTGAGAGTGATCTATAGCCCATCTATGGCTGTTTTTAGTAGTCAGGCAGAAGAACAGGGACAGGCTCCAGACTCGGACCCAACAGACGGCGGCCGGCCTGCTTGTAGACTGCAGTCAGGAGCGGTGAGAGCATAGTGAGGTGACAGGATGGTGCTGTGACACTGATGCAGTAAAATGCTAGTGTGTCGTTTCAGGCAACACTCTATAAACGGCAAGACTATATATGGCAGTATACTGATCAAGGTGCTAAACGGTGCAATGGCATGTTTCCAGCATGGCACTTCATTTTGTGTCGTGTGTGCATCAGGATCAAAAAGCAGTCACACAGGTGTGTTCCCACATCCAGCATGTTACTTACTTGCAAACAGCTGTTTGAATACTACACAAGCTCCTATCAAAATACCAAAAACTAAGAATTACTATTCAGGCAGAATGATGCTAAACAGTAATTTGAGAGGCTGTGTTTGACATGAATGTGGAGAGTCAAACTATATCAGTGGCATTTCACGTGCAAAACAGAAATTATGACCAAAAAAACCCACACTATAATCCATGCACTCGTACTATGTGAGTGTGTGTCCACATGTGTATACACATCTGTCACATCTGGAGATGCATGTGTTAGGGCTCAGCATGAGCGTGTGCTTGTGAGATTAGTGTGTTTTGAGTGTCACAGGGTCCATGTTTCCCCTACGGTGCATTAGTGCTGGCGCTCTGGGGTGGATGTAGGTCATGTCATTATAACTGATGTGGCGAAAGCTCTGAGTCCTGCTATTTGAAAGCACATCAGCATTAACTTGGCAGTCTGAACCCTGGCCCAGGCAAACACCAGTCTGCATTAGCGTGCCTCTCCTCACACTCAATTTAATATAAAATCTTTAGACAGATGCTTTATGCCAGTGACGTATGAGGCTGCCATCATACTTAGCCAAGTAAAATGATTAAAAAGCTAAAGCTCCTTCAGTCAGCTCCATAAAACGCTGCTACTGTCACGAGACACGTGGCAGCAGTTGACTTGGGACCAAACAGTAAAAAGAAAGTATAGCAATATTACGTGAAATCAAGAATGAAAAAACAAGTTAAACAAATCAACAAAGTAATTTAATAAATCTCTCCCTCCTGCTTAATGCGTTCTGCCCGTTTGCTATGTTTTACAGTTGTAATCTGATGCTGAAAAACATAACATTGTGAGCGACTATACTTTGTTTTTTCAAGCCGATACCTCCCAGTCAAACCACAAGAACTATGACGGAGTGGTAGAAGCTGCATGTGAGGGCAAATCCACGTTTGACAGACAGACCTCAGGCGTACAGCACGGCTCTAATCGCACCATTATCCTCAATAACCTTATTGATTAGCAAGCCTCGGCTGATCTGGCTGCTTCCTCGATCCATTTGATGCCATCTGTCTAGCAGAGCTGCGATCGCTCCATCCATACATCCATTTTCTAAACTGCTTATCCTGTTTAGGGTCACTGAGGGCAAATGGATACATACACATGCAGTATATAGATGCAGACACGTGTACATAAACACAACAATACCCTCCAAAGAACCTTTAGTCTGTTTAGGGGTCAAATGAAACCCAGATTTCGTAACAAATCTGATCAGAACTTTAAAGACACTCAACACTACAGATACAATCTAAACCTACTGTGACTGGGAGCTTAGAAAAAGGCCAGGGATTGAGTGGATTCTGGACGTGCACTTTAGTGCGCCCCCATCTCCTCATAATCTCTACATCCCTCACTCCATTTCTGATCCATCCATTCCCCATCTCATTGCTGTTTTTTTAAGCCATTGCATATTAAGAAATGGACATGATCATGCAGGAGATAAAGCTTCTGATATCTGAAACACGTGTGTGTGTGTGTGTGTGTGTGTGTGTGTGTGTGTGTGTGTGTGTGTGTGTGTGTGTGTGTGTGTGTGTGTGTGTGTAATGAAAATGCATGTGTGTGTGCATGAAGAACGGGGAAACACTTACCTAGCATGCGAATGTACAGCGCTGTCTGGTCAGAGCTGTCGTAGGAGATGGCCCCTCGTCTCTGAACAAACAGAACAAAACATCAACTGTTTATGGTTTAGACCAATATAATGTTGCAATTATATTATTACTGCAACATAATGAGTTCCTGCCACTGGTTGGTGAGCCCAAAATTGATGTGGGTGGCATAACAATCCCCATCTACCCCAAACACCCATTTCAAAAACACAAAAATACAGCCATTATTTATGCATTTTAACATATACACAGAACTTGATGAGTGGAAGGTGGCGTAATGCTGCTACCGTTCACTCTAATCTGCAGTGAGCGTGTGTGCATTACTGTTATACTGATAAACATGTTCCAGCTCCATATCATCGGCCTGATACGGCACCGCTATCAGTCATGTGAGAAACACATGTGCAACGTGGACAGACATATACACACACAGAAGTACACACTTCCAAACGCACACAGCGTTTCCCATAAATAGAAAATATCTCATCCAAATAGATCTGCCCCCACCCAAGAAGTTTTACTTGCCTTTAAAGGTCTGCCTGAAAGTGCAGTTGGAGATGCAGAAGGGTTGTAAAGTATACATTAAAAAAAAGTACTTCCCTATATAATGTCAGCAGGTGAATGCAATTTGAATTAATTTGAATCTGTATTTGAATTGACTCTTGTAGAGCAACCAGGGCATATGTGACCAACCAGTCAGTAACAAGTCCATCCCTAAGGAGAGTATCTGATACATAAAAAAAAAAAAATCAATTTAATAATGCAAATAATTTGATAGAATTCTCCTTTCCATTCTCAACCCAAACACATAGCGTCTAGCAGCTGCATCGTAAGAGCATTTCTTCTAAACAGCAGCTACAGGAAGTACGGTCTTCAACAAGTTTAGTGGCCATCTGCTAAGGGCTGATTTAATAAAAGCTCATCTAAATTGAGATTTGGACATTTGATTTAACAAACATGACAAACTTGCTGAATTAAAGGCAAAAATAGAGGGAGCATGATGTGCAAATAACATTACAAATAACTTAAGACTACTTAGTATCCTGAAACAATCACACTATTTACAGCATATGGTTTCCATAATCCAAAAAACACGTTTGCAATAAAGCGGTGAACTTCAATATATATCAAAGGATAGACAGCATGAGGACAACATTATTACTGAGTAAATACTACAAGACTATCATAAAAAAGTTTCTTATCAGCGAATGCTCACTGAAGCATCAGGAAGAGACCAGACAGCTGTGATTTCCTAACAATGGGCGATCTTTTTCCATGCCATTCTTGAAATATAGCTGCCACCACATCTGCATTGTGGGTTATGGATATTATTGTTCAAGTACAAAACAGCAATGATGTTCAGCCTCATAGCAATTTCCTGAAGCATAATTTAGTACCAATCCCTGCCATTGTAGTGAAATCTATATTGTTGCACAACTTTCTAATGATACACCACTTATGTTAATGGTTTATAGCAGCACATCAAAAGGCTCCAGTTGTGTATCAAACCCTTTTCATATGTGGGCTGCAACTGTGGTTTTAGGGCATCAACAGGAAATATTTTTTTATGGTTTTTGGAGCCACTGTTATAACTGACCTACTGTGTAATTAACTAATATTACATAAAGATTGGAATAAGGATGCCCCTTTGGAATACATTGCCAAAATATGTAAGGAGATTGTAGCAAAATGCTTGTCTGCAGTGATATCTGGAGCCAACTGGTATCCCCGAACAGGAGGTAGCTGCAACAGTGGTAGCTGTAGCTTGTATGACTCTGGTAACTGCATATTTGCTCTGTCGACAGACAGCTGCTCAGGACTACACTGAGGTGTTGGCTCACCTCTCTATGCACTCCACACATCCTGGCTCAACTCCCCACTCTCCCTTCTGGGGCTACCCTTGTCTAGGGTTACCCATTCCACAGGGAGCCTGCATAACTGGCAGGTTGGCTCAGTAGCTCTCTGCCAGACTGATGGCTGTCCAGTTGGGCAAAAGATCTAACCTATCTGGTTGACTGAATAAAAACAGCATAACTACCCTGCACAAGAAAGTTTGTAAATAAAGATGTAATACTGTGGCTCAAACTGTAAAGACTAAGCCTGACTACATCGACTGGCTTGATAAATCTGTCTATATTCTGTAACCATAAAATGACAACCGTCTGGCTGCACCACAAACACATGCAAACACAAATGAACTTGCATGTATACTCATTAGTTCAGATCCTTTGGATTACTTTGAATCTCCTTCACACACACAAATACACATCTGACAATGTCTGTCCTCTAAGCTTGTGACAGCCGCCAATCCAAAGCTAATATTTTACCAGCTAGCAAACAGCTTGACTCAGGGCGGGTAATGTGCAAAGCTGTATTTTAGTGTCAACAGGACTCGGTGTTTACACATGGCACCAGTGTTTAGTGTGAGCGTTATAGATTGTGTGCATGTATGCATGTGCTGTGTGTGTCTGTGTGTGCGTACGGGGGTTGCTACTGGCTGTAACATGCGTGGGAACTGTATAATGCTGGCTCAAGGGCTGGGAATGAAGAGTGACCAGTGCTGCCAACACTTGCCCAAACAAACCTTTTGGCCAGAGCTTGCTGGACACACACACTAACACACACTCTCTCATACAGGGCCAGCCACCAGTTGGCACTTACTGGCATGTGCTCCCTTGTGAGCTGGTAGGAGGTAAGCAGCAGCACACTTTGTCTGTCACATTCCCACTGTGAACACAGGGGAAAGTCACGTTTTACCCTTGAAAAGGCCGGCCCACAACACACACCCATGCCACGCCTTGCAGCACCAACACACACAGAACCACACACCCGTAGCGCAGTCATGGTCCGATAAGAACCTGAGCCACTTTGTAAGCCTTGTGTGTTTAGCGTTTACGCGTCGCAGCTGAGGGTGATGAAAGAAGCAAGGGAGATGCAGGATGTCAAAGGCAGGATTTGAACTCAATGTCACAGATGCATAATTCACTTATTAAAACTTAATAAATAAATCTGATTTGCTGTCATTGTTTCCGTGCACGTCACAAATTTGAATCACATGAAACATTAGGAATGGAATCCAGCAGTGGTCAATCGTGTGTTTGAACATGTTTAGCATCCAAACTTTGGGTCTAATTTAGGTCTATCCTGAAAGTCACATGCCTGTTCTGGAATTTAGTTTTCTGGAAACAGCATGCGTGTTTCCGGGAATTTGCAACATTTTTATTAAGGCTAAACAGAGATGTTTAGAGAGTTACAGCAAACTGATTAGTGCTTTCTTTATGCAAGACCCTCAAGAGAGCTTAACGCTTTGCTCAGCTCCTTAACAATAACCTTCCATGGGGATGTTTGATACTGGAAAGTTTTAACTATGAAGCAGTTGCAGGAGGTATTTATTTGTTTGCTGCTAACTTTCATCTGTAGCAGATCCGGGTATTTTTCCAAGGTTTTGAACCTGTGGAATCTGTGAATCTAAACCCTCCAACAAAAAACAAGGGGGACCCTATCGCAGATTCTCATCACTGACGTTAAACAGGTGCGTCACAGCTTCTTGGAAATCTGCCACTTTATCACAGACAAAGACAAAACACAGATAAAACACCTGAGACGTCGTCAGTAGTTTTCTAAGCGCATATTTGAAGCTTTTGATTTGGGAATCCTCGTAATCACCGTCTCTCTCAATCTCGCTCTCAGCCACAAACTGAAGAAAAACACCCTAATTTAGCTAAGTGGCTAACACATCTTTTGTCTCCGTCTGCCAAAGTGATCATCATATTAGGAGGACTGTTGGAATTTGCATGGACTTCTGGACCAGAAAGGGTCATACAGTAGATCTACTTTCTGGTGGGTCAACGTGCCTTTTGGGTTGACAGCAGTCCTTTAGGACACCAATCAGTCATGTCTCATCACTCAAATACACAGGATGCTCTCACTTGTTTTGTTTAGGGTCCATCCTAAGATTTTGCAGACATCCTTTTCACTTACTGACTTCAGAGTTCACTCAACGCTACTTTGTCTGGAAAACACAGATCATCTAATTAATCATTTATCATGTCCTCTCTCCCCCTCACACAAACAGGATGTCATTGTTTGTTAGCATACAATTTAAACAACATTTTCTCAACGTATTTGTCAGGTTTTCTTTCTTTTTACTCTTTTTTTAGTTCCTCTTAATTGGCAAATAAATAAATATGTTTAGGGGACATTGAAGACGGGTGAAGTGTGACCAATAATGGTGGTCCGGCGTGGGCAAAAATTCCAGGGTCGACATTTTGTACCGGTCCACTATAGTTTATATACAGTCAGAGTTCGTCATGTCAGCATCTAGCGGACATTAGAAAAACTACAGCCTCAGGAACTTGTGCTGTGCCTCTACTGCTGAGCCGTGCTGGTTGTCAGTTTGCATTTGACCCACTGCTTTAGGCATCAAACTAGGCAGAGATGGGATTAAAATTTCTACCAATCTGTTTTCTTTTGGGCTCATGCAAAACAGGGTGTGAAGAGAGAAATGTGACTCACTGGGCTCTAAATACAGTGAAGTCATCATTCATCCATCTCTGATGTATTCTGGATAAATAATTTCCAGAAATAAAAGTCTTTTGAAAAAAAAACTCTCATTCAATGCTTTTTATTTATTTGTATTATATTCTACATTTTAGATTCATGCTGAAGAATAACACCGTTTTGTTTACAACATAATTCCATATGTATTATTTTATAGTTCTGATATATTCAGTATTAACCTGCAATGTATAAAATAATAAAATAAAACCATTGAATGAGAAGGTGTGGACAAACTTTTGACTGGTACCACCATTACTAAGATAAAAAAAGTGACATATTTGTTTAAGTAGTCAGATCTAATCGTAGCTAATTGGTACAAACCCTAATTTATCTCATCCACATTTTGTCTGTTTACTTTACTGCTGCTTGTGCATGATGATCAATGTAACTTCTAACTGGGTAAATACAAACAGTGCAATAAGTAAACAAAAGAAAAATGCTATGGGTCTTCTGTATACTTTATAAAAATTACCTAATGAATACTTCACCGAAATACAATATTGGAAATGCAGCAACGAAAAGCAGCAAACTGGTTCCAGAAAACCTGTCAATGCATTTCATACACACTATGGATTATGATAATGGCATTTCATTGGTGTCTGCTGACAAAAGCTTCAAATGAAATCTAAGTCTTGTCCTGTGAATATTTAAAAAAATATTTCAGCACAATATTATAGTAACAATAGGCATAATGATATGTTAATTCCACTAAAGGACAGACAATACGTGGAAAACATAAGTGCATATATCAGAATTGCCCTCAGCAATCGGCCAAAATGAAATGGAAAATATTGGTACATCGGATGTCAGCAAAACCCAATATCAGGCACTAAAACCAGGCACATTGATTGTGGCTCATGCTTTTTTTTCAGTTTTGTTCAACGAAGCTTCACAAAATAAAATAAAAAAAGTATTGCATTTAACACCTGAATTTGCAGGCACTCGTTTGCTTGCAGCAGCCTGAGAACAAACTGAATTCAGGCTTGTTTGGAGTTTACCCCCAGCATAACAGTCCGCTCATTGTGTTCCCTGCAAATCCACGTAAGTTCGTTTACATACGGCTCAGTTTCTTATCTGCGCTTCATCTCACTGCCCGAGGTCACAGCACTCAGGTTTCTGAGGTCAGGACCTGATGTCCAAACAACTGACTGTGTGAGCAACCCCAGGGCTTCGTTGGTAGTCATTTTATAAAACCCTACACTTAAATAGATGCTAACTATATCACTAAAGGTTCACAAATATGGACTCAAGTGACCCAAGTAATGGAATCTGGTGAAATTTTGCTTTTTGTCCCCCTTAACAGCTTTTCTAATGGTGATGCTTGATTCAGGACAAAAGACCTATGCATGTGTATTTCAAGTAAAAAAGACAATGGATGAGTTGCAAACACTCTAACCATCTACAGTTTATCGGCTTTATCATCAAAGCACTGCGATTAAGCTGACATTGTAGTCTGATGCCCTTTGAATAGTATTCCATGGTCCAGTATGGTCTCACACTTCCTTGTTCCAAAAACAGGCATAAAAACTTCCTTTATTACGCTATTACCTCTGAAAACTTGGTTGTAACCGACGACAAGCCTACTGCAGTCACAAAGTCAGCTGGGGCCGAGCAAATGAGGAAGCCAGCAGTATTCCTATAAACTGACATATCAGAAACAAAGCCGTGCACACACGCACGCCACACACACATGCAAATTCCCGAGATAAAAGCCGCTGGACACGGCGCGGTTTCATAAACTAAAAGCTTCCTTCTGAGTTATGACCTCTCGCAGCGTTCTGCTGTGTGGGACGGCACATTCCAGTAACTGAGTGCTAGGCCATAAACATGGGCAGGTTTGGAGAGAGTGTGTGTTTGTGCACCAGTTGCTGCATACACAAAAGCCTTAGATAGAGTCTACCTGTTGGAAGAGTGTTTTATGGGTACACTGTCCACTGTGACACACTCCAGCTGCAGTGAGTTTTTGAGAGAGGGCTGCTGGTTTGAGGAAAGGCCTGGGGTAAATTGGCCTGATGCCTTCGCCAGCAAATGACATTGAGTGTTGTCGCTGAACAAAGCAGCATGCTTGTCGAGCAGTAATATATCTGCAACTGCTGTATTTTTTACTGGCGGGTAAAGTGTCATAAAATGATTTAAGCCTTCTTTTACACAGAGTGCTTTAAGGGGCCTTGTATACATTTGCTTTTAGCAGCGCTCTATGAAATAGGCAGAGTTAAGAGGTGGGGGGAAGGGGGAGTTTTGCTTCATATTCTCACAGGCTGTGTATCCTGCGCAGGAATTTCATTCATTTCAAACATCATCCCCATGCTCTAATTGCTTCTCAGGACCAGCTTAATGCCACCCCCCCTCCTTGAAACCTTCTGAGGAAAGCAAACAAAAGCCAGGTCACCAACCAGTGAAACCTATCTGGGGGTTTAAAACCAGTAACACTGCTAAACAAATTCTTCCTTCCTGTATAGACTTATATATGCAGATACATATGATTGTTTATTCAGTCAGAGCAGTTGACATTGTGTCTGTTTGTGGGTTGATGTAGAACCACATTCTCATGGCCGATTGCACTCGACACTGCAGCACAAAAACAGAATGGTCATGTGACGAGAGGGGGCCCCTTACAGAGAGACACAGGGAGCACATATGTTTAAATGAAGACAGGATGTAAGGTTCAGCTCCTGTTTAGTTATAAATAATATACATCTGCTTTAATAACAAACAGGACCTTGCATTCAAGCTACACCTAAGTTTCGGCAGCACAGGGGTTAAAGTTTTTGTGAAAGGTTGTGAAACACCAGACTCAGACTCTGAACAGCTCCTTCAGCATTCTTACCACATCCTGAAACAACGTCAATCTGATGGCATTGCACAGAAAAAAAAAACCCTTATCGGTTCAGTTAAAATCAACAAAGTAACTCCCTCAGAAAGAAGGGCTGTACTGTATTCCCTTATCAAGCTCTGCACAGAAACATCCATAGTTTGGATGAAACAAGCAGTGCTATCTCCTACCCTTATGCACAGGCTCGTCATCATCTCCTGTGCCGAAACATCTAGAATGAGAAGAGTTGATCTAGGGTCAGCGGCCACCATACTCCTGATGATATCTCTGAATGTGATATGACAGGCTGAGCAGGGCTTCCAGTCTTAGTTGTTTTCCTCCCATGACCACCAATAGCCGTGCAAACGCACATCAATACTGAGCATCTGTTTATTGACTCGTGTCGCTGCATGGTGTTTTTTTTTCCTTTTTTAGAAGTTGTAAATTGCACAACCTTATCGCAGTCATATGACACAAGTGTGCATTACTAGTACCAAACAATGACACACGCGGCATAGAAATCTTTAGTCCTGCCATGTGCATCATTTTGAAAATTTGAGCAACTTCAAGCTCTCTGTATGTGCAGATGTATGTTTGTTTTTTGTTTAGATGAGAAACACATGACTCTTTACAGTGTCATACCCCTTGTCTTGTACTCTGGGTTCTTTCATTTCATTTTGCACCAATCTAATCTGTCTCAGACCCGTGTCTACCCTCCGCTTCTTCATGAGAATCCAGAGGGAACCAACACGCTTCTCTATATTCAAGTGAAAATTCAAACTCATCTTCCACCTCACTTTTGGGAATTAATCAACAAGCAACATGCATTGTACTGCAAACAATGGAGGCATTGTAATGGATAAATGAGCCCATTTATTTAATGCCATTGCTGTTTTCAACGCCTCTTCAACAGCATATTTACACCCAATCATAAGCATTCCACAACCACAGTGACATATTCTTCTGAGACTGAGTCGTGTCTACAACCCTACACTTTCGTCCTCTGTTTACAAGAGGAAATGTCTTGATCTGCGAGAGGGTAGGGGAGGGGGCTAGAGGAGAAAGAGAAAGAAAGAGAGGGAGCTTGTGAGTGAGTGGAACAAGATAGCCAGAGAAAGAAAAGAGACTGAGACTCCGGCCATCTGTGAGTCTGGCAGAGGGCCAAACCACTGCCCACAGAGCCCAGGCACATGCCTAACTGCCTCTTTCTGCAATGGTAGTCCAGCCCTGCTTCCACAAACAACAGGCCTGTGGAACCACACACAAAAACACAGCAGCCACCAAGGACAAATGCACCCTTATGGTCATAAATAGGGTCCGAAACACAATATTTGTAGAAGTGTAATTGCTCGGTGACAAAGGCTGAGTGACACTGCTTTATGTGTGCATGCATGCTCACCCAGTTCTGCCAATGCTCCGGAGGATAAAAAGACAAATGACAATGTCAGCAAGTCTTTATGTTTAATCACTAAATTCCTGTCTACTGCTTTGTTATTTTTGCTTCATGTATAGTGATTGCAAACCTTGTGTCATTTAACAATGTCTCCACAAAACGTCATGCAGATAATTATTGTATCACTCTAAATTTGCTTTAGACGACAGAGTAACGTTAATTGCAAACAGCACCTTTATTCACAACAGAGAAGCACAAAAACAGCATACCTCATACTGTCTGATTGAAAAGGAACCTGACCATGAGACACCACCGCTTTATAATTGTGTTTGTACGCAAAAGAGGAGTTAGAGATGAATTTTCTCCTGAGGTTTTGAGATCTCTCCAGGCAACCCTCCTTTGGGTTGTGGTCTGAGGTGCAAGGTCCAAGAACCACCAAGGCAGGAGGACAGTTTCAGGGCCAGGGATGAGTCCTCCTAACTGAGGAAATGAGTAATGATGGAGAGAGGAGAATGACTGCAAGCACAGAGTGAATAGATTAATAGACAGACGACTGGAAGGTTAGAAAAGTCCTGTTAAGCCAACTTTTCCAACATTTCAGTGCATCGGTTGAAAAGAAAAAAAAAACAAGAATCCCTGTCAAAAAGACCACTGAAGATGGACCTTTTATAGTCAGGGCTATGCGTCGGTCTTTGTGGGGGCAGCCTGTGAAGATCGGTGGTGGGATCAAAGCAGACACACATGGGTGGTTATGTGGAGCAGGGTCTGGTACAAAGCACTAATGGACAGCCCATTGAAGAATACTCTCACACAGTCAAAGACAGTGACTTAATACTTAGCTAATGGGTTGAGAGATGCCATCCAACACAGTGGGAGTTTCTGTTCATGAGTAACTATCAGGCCGTGACCCAAAGACATGAGAATACATCCTGCTGCTTTTGTCCACAAAAACTGAAGCAATAGTAAGGAAGTGTGTCCATTATTTTAAAAAGCGTAACACTGTACAGACTCATTGTTGACTTGATGTACAACTTCTCTCTGAGCTGATATCGCAGGCACATGTGTTATAGTGGGTTAAACTAGTGTGCTAGACAAAGGCCTAATAGATGAAACATCATCTGCAGTAAAAGATCAACGATTGGTAAATGCATTGGAAATGCATTGTGCTGCTGTGTCAGTTTTTCTGAGAGTCGAGCAGAAAGTGACCTCACAATACGAAGACCGTTGTTGCGGCCCACCTTTTCTTTTCCTTTACCACAGAGCAGGTGAAATAAATAGAGGCAGGCTCACCAGAGGAACACTGTCAAAGAGTTCAAGACTCCAAGAAAGCAGGAAGTTCAAGTATGACTCAATGATTTGTTTCAAAAGGATGTTAACATAAATAACAGTGCTGCACGTTCCTTCTGACCAATCCCAGGAGTAAACTGCTATACTTCAGCATCACGTTGTGAGTGCTGGCTGGTGCAAGCCAAGAAGGCCTTTATCAGTGGGCAACATACACAAATGCAAAGTTGGCTTTGTGAGATAGCTTGCAGTGTGTGTTTTTGGGTCTAAGAGATAAGAATATACTGTGTGTGCCGTTGCAAGTGAGTGTTCACTGTGTGTTAGGGCCTAAATATCCAGCAACCACCTGCAAGATTCCTGTGGATTATTCATGTATTTGTTGAAAAGAAGGTGGTTTTGAGGCCTGTGTGATCCCAGGAGCCAAACCCCACTGTGGCTACATGATTAAAAATTAAGAAAGGAGTAGTAATTTTTAATTTGTTTTACCTGTGACAGCTGTCTTGGATCAGGAGCCCCGAAGAGAGAAGAGCTGGAGCTGAAACTAATGGCTCCCCTCCGGCTGAGGACATGCTTGGGAACCGGCCTGTCTAGAGGCAAAACCGGCAGCTGATAACATACTTCCATTGAACACTCAGGGCTGGATCCGGATCAAAAATACAAAAAAACAAAAATCAAATATACAATAAGAAAGGATAACAGATGCAGTGCGAAAATAGATGAATGGTGAATTAGAAAATCCTCCCGAAGCCGAAAAAAATCTTTCAATATTGTGGAAACGATCTGATATCGAGCTGCAAAGTATTTCTGTTCATTATGAGCGACTCAAAACTTGTCCAGATCGCCTTCATTGATGCTGCGTCTCATCTACCTCCACCGTTTTACCTCCTTCGGTGTCATTCTGTCAGAGAAAAAATAATAATCATGCTGCTGTTGCATTTGCCCCTTTCCTTCTCATTTTACTCAAATCCGGGCCCACGGACGACGAGACCTTCTTGCCATTTTCTGGGTCTTTATGAAATCGCTTCCTCATTTTCAAAGCAGAAAAAACGTCCGCTCATTTGGGTTTCGTGGCGCTTGCAGATCCGCATATCACATATCCCGATATGAAAACAAAAGGCACGACCACTTCCAAAAAATGTCATCAACATATCATATTGTGAGCAACACCGGCGGCTGAAGTGAGGCAGTTCCAGGATGTGAGACCTTGTCAGTCGTGGCCGGGAGGTTTTTCTCTCATTCACACTCAAACCGGCAGCGAAATATAATCAACATGTAGGGCTTTTCCGTCTTTTTTCTGAAGCTGCATGATGAAGGAGCAGTTGTCTAATTCACCGCTGACCGTAAAGCACAAAGTGTCTGGCTCAGAGAGGGGAACCCCGACGTTCATCTCACTAACTGCGACTCCGGCGTCTTTAAAGGAAACGTAATGGCACGCAACACAAAACTATCAACCGAAAACGACAAACTAATGGCCTGACGTGCGTTTATTTCCCTACAACTACCTACCTATCGTCCTAAACATTAGCCTACTGTATGCTTTTAAAGCGCTCACCACCTGCCAGAGATGGTGCTGTTGGAGCGAGCAAAAAACGCCCTTGCCTACGCTCAACCAATAGCGCAGAGGCAGGGAATGTAAGCTACGCGTTGATTGGACGGCGCTGCTTATGCATGATAAAACGGCTTTCGTGATTTGCTCCAGGGCCAGGGCGATCCCAAGACCTATATGAGCAGTCGTTTGCAGACGGCGTGGACTTTCTCAAGGGTATTCCTCCACAACGGGGCTTGCCCTGCAGCGGTCCACATCATTGCCTGTGATTACCTTCCTCTCATGAGTCATACTACTTGGGAGCTGAGACTTACCGGGAGTTTGAAACACAGCCTAGAAAATACAGAAAAATGCTGCATCTCTGTCAGACAGTGGCAATCTGCTTTATGCGACTACATGAGGTGACTCAAGACACTTTCAAATTACAATTTATAAGTGGCTCTGTGTTACCCCTTTTACTGTGTGCATGCACTGATTTTATCTGCCATGCATGATATGTGACCTCCTGCTCCAGCTGAGTCTCCAACAAGTCCACAAGTCAAACACACTATAGCATCAGCTGTCCAGAACAAGAGCAATTTCACTGGAGGTTTCTCTGCCATGCCCATGTGCTGGGGGACAATGGATGTGCCATGGCAACAGTCCGGGCCAGTGCCAATACAGCAGTAATCCCCTCCCTCCCCATTTCAACGGGCCTGAATGTTGCTCCTCACAATCACACCCCCCACAAAGAGGTCCGGCATCTTTTCCAGGCAACTAAGGCAACACTGCAAAACACAACAACAAATGTGTCGTAGGCAGCGGCAGGGGTGGAAAGAGTACCAGAATAGCCTAGTCAAACAGAGATACAGTATGATTTGACTTTTTGATCAGTTAATTTAAGGAGCTTGTGTTTGAAATGACAAAAAGAGAACTATAAAGTAGGTATATTAGCTAAGTGACAATCTAAAATAATGCTTCACAGCCTG
This sequence comes from Acanthochromis polyacanthus, assembly GCF_021347895.1. Lineage (NCBI taxonomy): Eukaryota > Metazoa > Chordata > Actinopteri > Pomacentridae > Acanthochromis > Acanthochromis polyacanthus. The sequence goes on along the minus strand of NC_067132.1, from coordinate 18,723,886 downwards.
AGCCCTACAACACAAACCTCCATCCTGATGATGCACAGATACCTACCAAAGTACTGAAAATCCTAAAAAAAGATTTTTCAGAGGATTTGTTCAGATGGAGAAAGTAAGGATCAGTGAAACTAATATTTAAAAAACTTCCAAAATGATCCATAACTGTATTTCCCTCAGTAACTCTAGCAAAACCTGAGTAGAATGCTTAATTTAAAAACAAAATTTAAGTAATCCGGTGAAAGTATAACAACTACTTCAGAATGCACTTCAAGGAGAACAAGTAGGTGAAAAAGCTTCTCAATGATTCTACCTCTAATTTCTTTCTTTTTCCCTCTGAATGGTAGAATACCTTTGGGATGAGAATGCATTCAAAATATTTTAATTTGATGGTAACAGTCACTTTCCCTGTGGTGTTAGAACCAGTGTAAATGACTAACATGACCTGGCTTGCTTTTTAGAGATGGTCAGCCACACATGGGTGGTACTGTTTTTATCTTCAGAGTTTATAAACCTGCTGTTGCCAGACAACTCAGAAACAGCTTGATCTCATTTATGACTTTGCCAGTGGTGCATCACATGGCTGTGCATGCAACAGCAGATATTTTACACCTACTCCTCTAAGTATACATGTGGGGAAATGATTTGGGAAGCATTTCCGTTAATTAATTTCTTCCGCAGCCTTTTTTTTTTTGCCACATACACATAAACTAGCGCGCACCGTGCATAGACACACACCTTTGTAGCAGGTGTGTTTAAGTGCTCAAGCGTCAGTCTCAGGAGCTCTAGTAAGACACCTGAGCTGCATACCTGCTGATTCCCCTTGGGGTCACAGGTGCAGTATCTGCATGAGAGACCCCCCAAAGCTCCACTCCTCCTGACTCTAGTCTTACTGAAAACTCTCTGGAGACAGATTGCAATCCACCTTGGTGTCACTAATTGGTTTATCTTTTACCCTCTGACGACACTGTAAGCATCACTGGACTCATTATCTTTTCCTTCATTAGCCATGCTGCAGTTTTACACCTTTAGCCCTAAAACACATTCCTTCTGTGCATCTATCAACAAACAGAGCGCTACACATTAACACACATGCACACAGACATTCCTGATGCTTTAAATATGTATTTAAAACTACTGCTATTATTATTTGGGTAAATTTGAAGAAATAAAACAGTATAATTCTGTATTAGGATAGAATTACAAAACCTATAAATGTATTGCTGCGTGTATGTAGAGCCATCTTGTGGTGAAAAAGAGGCTATGCAATTAAAGTGTGCCGGTAGAATAAAAACTGATTTTCAAGATAAATTAGACAAATTAGCACATATTTCCAGTATAATTTAAATTAATAGATTGTTTTGTTAATTGTGAAGGAAAATTGATTCATAACAGACTTATATTTTTTCGCGTATTGAATACTACACATGGCTTTATGCCTGCCAAATGCAGAAACTGTGCAAACCTGGCACATCTTCTCTGTGGCATCACTTACAGATTGATGAAAGCTTGCATCTCTGTACTAGCATACATGCTACTTGAAAAGGTGTTTAGAGCTACATAATACATAGAATTAATAAGCATGTTCAATTTGACGACAGAGTCCAAGATATCACCAATGCATGACCATTTAATGTATTATTTAGGTGTTGTTTCCATCCATATTGTGTACAATATACTTGCCAAAAGGAATATGAATCATAAGGTCTAAATTCAAGCGCATAACCAGGACTGCAGTGTTCTGTCCTATGATGACGACCGCAATGATGTCAATATGCAGCTGGATATTGTCTGTCCTCTTTCTGCCACTAGATAGCACCCTTTTACTGTGTTAAGGACTAGTAGGTTTTACAGGAATGCTTCTTAGAAGAAACTAGAGTATGGTGCTTCTTTGATCAGCATCAACATTCAGATAGTTTATTGATTTGAATATGTAAAAAAATTGAGTATCGAGAGAGGTGGTTCATTTTTACAGAATCGAAACTCTCATCGGTTCATGTATTTTAATACTGAAGCTCATAAGTTGGCACAGGTGAGCTGTCTCTGCGCTTCAGGGTTAAGACATCAGTCATGAATTGCAATGTCCCAGGTTCAGGTCCATCGCACTTCCTCATTTTTCGTCATTTCCCTCAAGGTAAGATGCCCTAGCAAACAATTTGGCACTAGAGCTGTATGGATATCTTTGGTGAGAATAGGTTAGTCAACTTTGTCATAAAGTATGCACGCCTTTTGGTAATTTTCATGTTCATGCAGACTTTGAGCGTGAAGTCACAGATAATCCATTCTGTACCCAAGTTGCAAAATGACCCTTAAAATGGTCTTGTTTGACTCACATTACCTCACCTTTAAAGAAACTTGGTGTCTTGGTGATGCACCTTTTTAAGTGTCTCTGTCCTCCCCTGTTAGGTTCTCATGCCAGAAGGGAAAATAACAGTACAGTAATTAAGTTGCTCAAGTAACAATGTATTAAAAATAGCTTAAAATGGCCATGGCAGAGTGGAGAATGTCAAAGGATTCATAAAAATGCCAGGATTCTGTGTGTTCACTGTACCCTTGGTCTAACCTGCTTAATGCAGACAGCTCTTGACGTGTAAACACCTCGGAGCTAGATGCTGAAATCACCCCAAACCCTTCAGTACACTCTGAAGTAAATTGTTAAAGAACGTAGATGCACTTCTCATGGTTTAGAGGGTAGGAGATTTAAACCAGGCTGAGACAAGCCCTTGAATGCTGAGTACATCTCAGTTTCTCATGACCATGAGCTGCAGTGGTGCTTGTTAAAACAGACTGACGTCTCTTTTACGTCACTGTATGGGAGAAGATGTTACATAAAGTTCCATGTGGAAATCTGGCTGTTTGACTTCATCTTTCTTATGATCAAGTACTATATGTTCAATATGACATTTACAAAAGTGATGTTATATTCATCATGAAAATCCTTTTGTATACTGTTTATATTTTCAGAGGATTTTAGAACAGCAAGATTACTGTTCTGAAAGACTGTGGTTTAATGTTTTATTATGATACTGCTGGACTATCTTTAAAAGTAGCTGTACAATCATGACCCATATTATGCATGTACACCAGCATGCACTACCAGTTTGACGCCATGTTCTGCAGATATTATGTGACCATAATAAATGCTTATTGATGTGTTTAGTTGTCCAGTTAACTGATTTAACTATAACCACCCAGTAGTATGGTGGTTGGGCTGTTGCATTTAAGTTATAAATGTAAATGTCAGTTCAGCTGTTTTTTTAATCCATGACTGTTTTAGTATAATGTTTTAAATGAATGTTTTGTGTGTAATGTTTATAGCAGTCTGACATGGCTGAAAATGGCTCTTTGGTTCAGTCTTTGTCTTTGCTGACAAACATTAATAAAAATCTAAATTAAGTTTTGCATGACGCATGAGAAAGAAGTTCTGTCACTTTAAGTAGTTTCAAATTGTGCTGACTCTCACGATGACAACCAGTAGCGACATCCGACAAAGGATGTAATAATTCTGATTTCACAAGCGAAATGTGGCTATATTTTAAAGTAAATGTGTGATGTTATGTGTTGATGTCTGGTTAGATTTTCAGAACATTGGTCATTTGAAGGATTTCTACTTAACAGGTAACGATAGATAATAACTAGCCACCGTGTACCTTAGAAGACTATCGATGCTCTGCTCAGGACCTCTAGAAGAATCTATCACAGTCTGACAGGTACACATGGATGGGGAAGCACGTCGGAGAATGTTCAGTAGCTCTCCACCTAAAAATTAAAGAAGAGAAAAATAGATAACATCTTCTGATAGATAAGCTTAGTTGCTAATCATACTTTTAAGCATATGATGTAGGATTTCTGTAACGTAGTACCTCTAATATCTGCAACAGTACACAGGGCCAAATCAATTTTGTTTTCAAAATACCGCAACTCTATACCTGACCTCTCGAAACAGCAAAGAAAATCTCTTAACCGTGATAACTGCTACTAAGATTCCTTCTCTCCAGGACATCATATAATTGGAGTTTTCCTCTGAACAAGAAATGGTTCTGCAGAACCTGCTATCCGTCTTTTGTGTATTGTTTTATCTCTGTCAAACTTCTCGTAATTTGTCTGCTTTATATCCTCATTATATCTCTATTTGCTCATCTCAATCATACGCTATATTTTTATTATAAATAGGCCCAGACCTCTCTTTCATCCTTCAATATTATTAGTGTGTTCTTTGTTCAATCTCTACTGCTTTCGTGGGCTACATATGTTGCATTCTAATATTATTTTAAATTGAAAAAGTTATTATTTTGCATATTATCATAAATTTCGCACATTGGTCTCTGGCGAAAACTTGCCATGACATAAAGAATTTACAGTAGACCAATTTGTTTTTGCATTAAAATGAATGCACAGAAATGAAGAAGGGATTATAGCAATTATATTTACTCCCATTGCTACAACTAAAATGCTGTGTAGTGCACTTGTTTTCTTTTCTTTAATAGTATGCAAAGTAGCCTCTTCTCTAGTGTTTTTGTGCTTCCCTACAGATTACAAACACTGTAGCTGTCTATAATAATGAAAAACTAGTCTAAGTGTAAATTGTCCTGAAGTTGGCCCTCTAACATTAATAGTCAGTCAATCCAAGTGTCTCGACTTACTTTTTAACTCCGTCCTTGACATTTTAAATCCTCTTGGAAAATATCTAACTGTGTTCTCTACTGAATTGTAAACAACATACTTGTTATTTGTACTATGTTCCTTCTATTTCTCCTAATCCCCAGTGATTCCACGATGATCTACAACTGCTTTTACAATTACTAGTACATTTGGAATAGCTGTAGGTTTAAATGTCCATAATCATTACTAGATTACCAGGGTATATCAGTACTTGTGCTAATCCTTATTCCTAAGTGGTGGAATTATACTTCAGTGGGTCATTTTAGGACAAGCGTGGAGATGCAGATATATTATTTGAGATTGCTTACCAAGACTTTTAAATCACAGGCAGTGATTGCTTGCCATCTGTATGAATACAATATGACTTCCACCTAACTGAAATATTCATAAAAGAGAACAGATGGCACCATTTGCACCGCTCCCTTTTCTGGTCCCATATACACTTTTATCTTGCTTATGAGCATGCAGACCTTTATGTGTATGGATATGTGTGAGTGCATGTGTATAACATCTCCTCTTGTGTAATTTGTGGCCTTGGCGGTGCCTGTAGACCTTTTTACTATACACTCAAAGCACCGCTGAGCAAAATAGAGGAACAGGAGTTTCACACTGTGCTCTTTAAGCTGGCAGCTATTAGCCTCAAAAGCAGCACTGTCTGGCATTCATATTGGCCTTTCATCTCCAAGAAATCTCCATACTGCTCTTAATTTGTCAATCTTTATTGGATTTTTGCCAACAGGCACTGCAATATTATGAGTCAGACATTAATGGCTCAAAAATTACGAATTCACTTCAATCGCAAACATAACTCAGAACATCTTCTTAATTGATCTCATTTGAATTCGCTTTTAGGCGTCATCTCGTGAGCATCTGAGCAGCCCTTGCTTGTTGTTAATGAATATGTAATCACACTAGTTCATCCTTTTTAAAGATTACTGATTGAAACTGAAAAAAACGGTGTGCCCACAGCATCACAAGATTACAAAAAAAAAACACCATTTGTAGTACATAACAGGAAAAACACACACACAAAAATGAGAAAATGGGTTAAATGCACATGCCTTCACTTCATTTAAAAAAATTGCTATTTGGCATTTTCATAGATTTATAAAAACACGAAAGACATAAACGCTACAGCTAAGAGGAAGATATGAAGGCGATGACATAATTCTCACCTTCTACGTATTACCTTGGTAAATCTTTACAACTGCGGTTCCCAACTTTCACTCTGGATGGACACCAAATGAAACAAAGGCGGACGAATCAGCTAGAGAGAGAGAGAGAGAGATTCATGTATTTTCACAGTGACAACATCTGTCTAAAATGTTCAAATATGACTCACTGATTTTGATGTGCCTGCGTGAACAGTGCTCTGTTCATATCCGAGTGGCCTTTCAATAAAACGAACGAAGGTGTGAGGAAGACAGATGTCATATTGGATGAGTCAGATGTAAAAAACAGATTAGGTATGCTTAGATGGGTCACATGCTGCCAGAACTATGAGAATATTATGCCATGCCTGTTTAGATATAAGTCATTTAGTTTGTAGTTAAACACACTTTACTATATATTTTACGTATTTTGTATAAATGTTTAGATAAAGCAGCTACACACACTTTCGTAGTATATTAAATGCAACCTAATTACCTCTAAACCTCCCAAGATAATGATTTTTGTTGGAAAAAGCAACAGATGCTGAACAGTTTCTCCAGAAATTAAGTTTTTAAATCTATCATAACATATACAATAACAAGAGGAGACATGCTGAAGTAGTAATTGTCTAGACCTCTCTATAGTCAAAATGCAGGTGCTGAGGAATTTTATTGCAGTGTATCAAAGCCAATGTATGAGTGTGAACATGGTTTTCTTCATGTCAAAACATTGACAGTATTGTCAGTACAAAGACAGAGGCAGTTTTTTATCTGTACAATTAATTGCATTCTTTGCTTTTTATGAAACATCAAAAGAATGGAGCATTCAACTAAAGCAGAAGTCTTTAAAACATTAAAGCACTTACACACATGCATAAACTGAAGCAGTTCATTACTAAAGGACGGGCATTTCAATCCGTAATTTAAATTAATATGCTGTTAATGACAATCACTGGACAGAAGATAGCATTTGTGAAACAACACAGAAAAGTGTCATCCATTATAAACAGACACTTTATTAGTGTGCGATGCATGCTACGATCCTCCACACAACTGCTAATTATTGCCTCTGAGTCATCCATCTAAATGTGCTTGCAGTACAGTAATAAGCCATTTCATAGTCAAAGCAAATGATAAAGTTTGTTTTCATCGCTTTAAACTCAATGGTGTACCTGCAAGTGCAATCATTTTTAATTTAACGTGCAGATCAACAATGCAAGGTACGCTTACTAACAACACCTCCACTGTAATTGAAGCAGACCTGAATACTAGTTACCCAACGTTATTTGACTATGAAAAGCTGAGATTTTTTCACATAAGTATGCTTGTAGTGTGAAAATGTGGTGGTTTAGAAAAAAATGACTGAATGCTCTAATGTATGCACTCTAACTAGAAACATTTTTTAAAAATCACATTCCTTTTCTTAATATTTTATTTCCTGAAATACGCATTTTCATTATTTATAGAAAGCAATGCATGTAAGAACAAGAATCTAAAGAAATTGCTCTGTATCCTGTCTAGTATACAATAGATCTACCAATAAGTATCCTATTGTACAGTAGGCCTACCAGTAAAAGAACAATCTGCTGCTAATGAGAACTAGACAAGCCCTCAGTAGATGGCAGAACCACACCCATGCATGATACTCTGTATCAATTTTGATCATCCTACGTATATCCCTTCCTACTTGATCTGCTGACCTGTAACTCCACAACTGGGCAGGGGACCTTAGACTGATCTTCAGTGCCAAGTTTGATTATCCTGACTTCAGCACTTGCAGAGATAACTTACCGGACATACCTACCCATCCACATACATACATACTTACCCAGCCAGCCATATACCGAAGCAAATGCAGTAACCCCGCTGACGTACGTCAGACGTGGTTACAGTGCTGTTTACAGTGTGTAAAATGGGTTACTGAGGGAGGAGTGGTACATTTAAAATAGTATTAATAGTATTGGTAGTAGTATTAGTATTAGTAGTGGTAGTGAAAGTTAAAAATAGGTATTTTACCTGAGGAGAAGGTGAGGACATCAGGCTGTATAAATGTACAAGTTAAATTCCTGACATGGAATAAGAGTTCTAGTAAAAGCTGATGTTCACTGAGAGGCAGCTGGAGTCTAGAGGTTCTGGTTCTGCACAGTCTCCTGGAGGGAAACATTCAGTTAATAGAGTAATAAATCAGAATACATGCACATTACTGCACACACACAGAGTACATGTATGATTTTAATTTAGTTTCAACAGTTTGTACACAAAGCATAGCATGCATATACAGTGTAACAGCACAGCGTTTTGAACGCGGCGTCGCCGCACGCACGAAACGGTACCATTGTGCGCGTCGCCGCTTCGTTTCGTGCCGGCCGAATCAGAGGCGCGGAATTTGGCCGTCGCCGGGGATCGATCCGACGACCTCCCGCTCCGCGGGCGATCGCCACCCCCCCGGGTGCTCGCCGCTTCTTCCCCTCCCCCGCGCCTGCTGCACTCTGCTGTTAGAGCAAAGTAAGCCTAAAGTAAGCTCAAAGTAAGCCCAAGCCAGCCAATCAGCGCACGACCTCATGTTCCGTTGGGCCAATCACGTCCCGAGCCTGTGGGCTTACTTTTGACCAATCACGTTCCATCTTCCGGATCCTTTTTAAACTCGGAGGAAAATGATAAACAGTCATCCACAGCTGTCAGGCCTATCTTTTAGCAAGCGTAAGTTTAAACATATTCTCTTTTTCAACAGCTAAATGGGTCTTAGACATTAACTGTATCCTGTTGTTGTTAGCGTGACATGTTTATTGCGAAAAACAGCCCTTTGATAATGCGTAGTGTGACGTTGATGCTCCCTATTACACTTCAGTGAACTTGTTTATTAGAAATATTGGGTACACAACAAAGAGAGCAGATAATACCGACTAATGTATAGCACTCGGGGTATATAGTTTGTATGATGTGGTCTTTATTTCATTTATATTACTCAGTATACTGTATATTTCCACATTGTTTATTGTTGTTTATCAGTGAAAGTGTGTTATGTCTTTACTTTGTTTTTGTAAATAAATACTGTTCAAAGATTCCTATTCATTGCTTTGCTTTTAATTGCCTGAAGACTGGAGTGTGCAGTGTTAAATTGACTTAGGTCAGGGGCACTGTAAATCACAGCAGCTTGTCTTTGAACACTAGGCTCCTGGGGGTCAGAGGAAGAGCAGGGCAGGTGAATGCTCCTCATATGAACTCTGACTTACAAAACAAAGTAAAGACATAGCACACTTCCACTGATAAACAACAATAAACAATGTGGAAATATACAGTATACTGAGTAATATAAATGAAATAAAGACCACATCATACAAACTATATACAAATAAAAAATATCAACAGTATTTACACATAGATATGGTATTTATAATAGATTTCTTTTGGCATAGATTAGTTACTGTAGCACTGATGTAAGTATAAAGGTGTACTTGCGTGTTTATTATTAACACTGATGGCTATACAGGTCTAGGGTAAGTAAAATGGTATTTACATTTCATTGGCATAGATTGGTTAGTGTAGCAGCTGAGGTAAGTATAAAGATTTATTTACATGTATTAATTAAAAGTATTTACATTCGGACATTGATTAGTTACTGTTGCAGCTGAGGTAAGTATAAAGATGTATTTACATATTTACACAGTCTAATATACAGTATTTACAAGTGTGTGTCCACCTCCAGATTAGGGGGTGGGTTTCCTGGTTTCTTCTGCTGGCGCTGTTCTCCCAGCCACTCCTCTAAAGAAACTGGGGCAAAAAGTGGCACTCCCGAAGCGGCTATGGCCAAACTCTTGTTTTGGGCTGCCCACAGTTGGTGCACTTGTTGAATACCACTTTATGCACATACTTTTTTTGTGGGCTCCACTGGCCTCCTCTTCTGCCCTGCATTGCCTGTTCCTCTGTGTGAAGTGGGACACAGACACAGAGGCCATGTCATACCACCCATCTATGTCGAGGACCTTGCGCACAGTGCGGTAGAGCCCAGCAGCTGTCAACTTGTGGTTATTGCAGGCTGGCTGGACACAGATGAGTGGAATGGACCACATCTTCAGGGGCATCCAGAGGAACAGAGGGCGTCAGAAGAAGAGGTCAGGAGAGGCAGGAGGCTGAGTGAAGATGGTCGGGGGCTGGGGAGGGTAACACCAGAAGTTGGGATGTGGTATCAGCTCTGGCTTCCCTGTTTTAGCGTTGGCCCTGAACACAGTCTTCCTGATCCAGTTTTGCTGGAATGATGGGAGGTGCTCATTCCAGTGGACAGGAAGCTCTGCAGGGGGATGGACCACCGGGCCAGGAGTCCACACAGCTGGAGGAGCAGGGGCCAGGGCCAGGGCAGGAACAGGGGCGCCAGCAGGCCCTCTAGAGCAGTGGTTCTCAACCCTGTTCCTCAGGACCCCATGTCCTGCATGTTTTAGATGCTTCCCTGCTCCAACACACCTGACATAAATGATCAGCTCGTCATAAGGCTTCTGCAGAGGCTTGATGACGAGCTGATCATTTGAATCAGGTGTGTTGGAGCAGGGAAGCATCTAAAACATGCAGGACATGGGGTCCTGAGGAACAGGGTTGAGAACCACTGCTCTAGAGGCAGCAGTGGCTGCGCAAGAAGAGACAAAACAATTAGTTTATTGTTGTTAAGTAAAGATTTTCACTGCATGTCTTTCTCAGCACTGCTGGACATCCACTACAACTACAACAATTACTAGAAAGCATGTATGATTAGTAGCAAGGCGACATGATGATGCAACACTGGAGTTGTGGAAGGAAGCTGTGAAAATCATCCTGTTTTTCACCCAAGCACCATTAGGTCAAATACAAAAAGAAAAGTGGGATGGGATCAGCCAAGTATGAAGCAAAGCAGCTCTAAGACATACTGTGAGCACCTATAAACTACAACATTCTGCAACCACACTTAGGGGAGGTGTGAGATGAGGAATGAGTTTTGGTCAGTGATTACGACAAAAATGAAAGAAATACAGTTTACATACACCTTTAAGTTCCCTTTTTGCTTTGATGAAGTGCACTCAAAGATTAAATGTAGCTTGACACTTGATAAGTGCCATTTCTCTGTATTGTAAAAGAAAAAACATTTAATGTAATTAAAAATATATTTTTATTTTATTAAATTGTTTGTGAAACATTGTTTGGGATTAAATACCTTGAGGAAGTTGTTCCTCAGCCTGTGAGGCCACCATCACCATCTCCTGGTCGTCTTTCTCCTCAAAAAAATCCCCAGCAGCAGTGTCTGTAAAATAATATAGAAAACTAAGCACATGTCACCAGCACACCTGTACACATAAACTGATACTCACCACAGGTAAAGAGTCGTCTCCGGGCTGTGGACTGTGACGAAGGGGGGCAACGTGGCACTGCAGCTATGATTTAAAACAGATGTCTGCAAGTTTGATATACTGCATATACACTGTAATAATTGTAGCTGGAGACAATATTTTTTGTGCCAGCTGTGAAGCAGACAAATGCATCCCATGCACCAGCAGGGCCTTCACAGTGGCAGCAACCTGGAGCCTGCTCTGAGTTGCAGCAGGTGGAGAAGGAACAGACACAGTGGCAGTGGGCATGGTGGCAGCAGCAGTGGGGGCAGATGCAGTGGGCATGGCAGCAGCAGCAGACACAGCAGCAGTGGGGGCAGGTGCAGTGGCAGTGGTGGTGGGCACAGGGGCTGGAGCCGAAGCCTGCCTCTTCAGCACATATGCTTTGAAGAGGGCCATGTTGGTGTTTGGCCTGGCTGTTGCCTTTTTCAGGTAGGTGATGAGAGCCTGGGCTTCCTTGCTTTGGTCCTCATACACCTCCTTCATGGACCTGCCCCTGAAGTCGCCAAACTCCACCATTAGACAGCCAGAGTCTCCGGTCCTCTGGGCCTCCTGCAGCATGGCCTGTTTTCTCTGGTACACCTCCACAGCCTCCCCTATCTCCCTGATATGGGAGGTGTACCTGAGGAACAGGTGTTTATTGGCCGACAGCGGGTTGTCCCTCTCCTCTTTCACGATAATGTTGCCAACCAGGTAGACTGCATACCCCAGCGCATTCTCAAGCAGCCACCGGAACCTCTGGCCCTGGTACTTCCCCAGCTGGATCCTGCAGTGAGCCAGAACCAGGAACTGGTCACCGGGATCCCCTCCGTTTTGCCTCATGAAGGCAGTGGCCTCGGCCAGAACCTCGTCCTTGCTCCTGGCCCTCCCTGCCACCACGGTCTCACTCCGGTTTGCCTCTTCAGTTGGCCCCATGATGAGTCGCCCCTGAGGAGTTTTACGGAGCACTGGGTATGCATACATAATCTGAGAGGAAACAGCCATAAATAGATAGTTATATTTATTATATTTATAGACATTCTTTTAAATTCTAAAATAATCATAACATTGGATTTATATCACGTTTTTCACTCAGCATTCAAAGAACTTACAAATGGGCAATTCGCTGCTCCCCTGGAACAGTACTAAGTAATTGTAGTAAATTAGTGGTATTGTCATGAAATACTGTACAATCTTATCATTTTTAGTTTTGTTGTACTACTCGCACTGTCGTGACAGCAGCCAGCCCACCCGCCCAAACGCAACCACGTTGATTTAAATTAAGCGCGACGTACATTTATTTTGTATTTAAAAAAATACAGTGATAACTTTGCTAATTGTTAAAACAATAACACTTGTTGGTATACTCTTGTTGGTGTAATACCATGTACAAATTGTCATTTTATGACAGGGGATCCCATAATTATACTGGGGTGCACACAATGAATAAGAGGTTTTAGGCGGGCATTTATGATATTTCATAAAATTACGATCATAAAATGGCTCTAAAAAGTAATATATTCAGCTGGCCAGAACCTCCACAGAGCACACATTTTTGTAGAAGTATTATTACGTGATTATGATGGCAAGAGTCGCCAGATTACTTTACGATAACAAGCATTATTATGACGAGATCATTATAAACTTACGTTAGCTACTCCCTGAGCGCTATACACTCTGAACCAACTAATGAAAGGGAGATGTACATCACAGAAAAGTCAGTATTATCTGCTCTCTTTGTTGTGTTCCCAATATTTCTAATACACAAGTTCACTGAAGTATAATAGGGAGCATCAACATCACACTACGCATTACCAAAGGGCTGTTTTTTGCAATAAGCATGTCACGCTAACAACAGGATACAGTTAATGTCTAAGACCCATTTAGCTGGTGAAAAAGAGAATATGTTTAAACTTACCGCTTGCTAAACGATAGGCCTGACAGCTGTGGATGACTGTTTATCATTTTCCTCCGAGAGTTTATAAAGGATCCCGAAGATGGAACGTGATTGGTCAAAAGTAAGCCCACAGGCTCGGGACGTGATTGGCCCAATGGAACATGAGGTCGTGCGCTGATTGGCTGGCTTGGGCTTACTTTGCTCTAACAGCAGAGTGCAGCAGCACAGTCATTGTTTGTGAATTCGAATTTACGTATATTACGTATTGCTATTGAAACTGCAAAAAAAGAATGTCTCCTTCGAGCCGGATTCGAACCAGCGACCTAAGGATTACTATGCAACCACTACAGTCCTCCGCTCTACCAACTGAGCTATCGAAGGGAGCTACTGGCTAAAGCTGTACTGTACAATATTATTGATAAACACAGATATAATCGTCAGATGCATTGTGGGAGTCTGCGGTAATGCAGCATGTGGTGTCAAGCGGACACAACTTTCCTCCCGTCGCCGCACATTCGCGTCCGCAGCAGTTAGTTCACTTCAGCTCCGGTGTTTCCAACTTTCACAACTCCATGACAATAATAGAGTGATAAGAGTTATGAACAAACTTACTTTCCCAGATAGTCGGCATTTAAGGCAAATAAATCCCCTCGTGGTTCATGAACGTTTAAGCTAGGTTAGCTTAAATGTTGACGTTAGCTAAATTAATGCTACGTCAACGTTTAAGCTAGGTTAGCTTAAACGTTGACGTTAGCTAAATTAATGCTACGTCAAAGTCCAAACTTGGTGCATAACGCGAAAGCGAGCAGTAATATGTAGGGTGCCACACCGTCGCAACAACTAAACTGTATCTTTGAAGTTGTAATGACTTTCAGGTGGATTTCTCTGCACGGCGTTAAAAGGAGACCGGACGAACACCACCTACAGTGGGGAATTAGCTCAAATGGTAGAGCGCTCGCTTAGCATGCGAGAGGTAGCGGGATCGATGCCCGCATTCTCCAAACAACCCTTTTGGGTTCTCAAACAAATATGGCAATAATCAAAATATCGCCTTACAGCAGTTTCTTTTAAATTATTTTTTTACTTTATGGATACTTTTATAGATGGAGTCACAACTACAATACAGCACAAGATTCATGGGTAGCAGTGTCAAGCTAGCTAGCGCTAAGCTAGCTGTTTAAGGACAAAATAATGACTTAAACAAAACCGCACCGTTGTAGTTTTATAAGTACCGCAATTCATTTAATGTTTGATTAAAAATGCAGCCAAATAACTCACCTTGTGTTGTAGTAAACCTTCCCAACTTTATGGTCGTGGTCTTTCTGATGCAACAAGTTGCTGCGTCGAAGTTGTTCCTCTGATGGCTACCTGGAAAGGTGCTACCTAGCATCCATCAAACGGCTAGCTAGCGTTAGCTGGCTAAAAAGTTAGCATAAACGCAATGCTAAATACTTTAGCATTTTGCCTATTTTTAATATTTTAAAATGTTTATTATGCATTTATATCTTGTTTCCTATGTCTGTTGATTTGCTACTACATGTATTTAATAGGTATCAGCGTTCATCAACTGTTTAAATATTTTGTTACATAGGAGCGAAAGTGTGAATGCATTACTATCTAAAATCCTTAATTATGTTCAGCGTGACAAGGCAAAAATATATGTTTTTAAGGCCAAGAAACTTAACTTAAAGTCAGGTATTTCTGGTAGCTTAAGCATCCTTTATCACGATTGTATGATGCAAATCCCCCACCCCCTGAACCATACAGATACACAGAGCAGTCCCTGGTGGCGGTGTAGAGGAGGCTGTAAGGCTGGTGGGCAGCTGTTCAGTCCTGCCCTGCTCAGTTTCAAATATGGGCAAGGTAAAAATGGCAACCTTAGACGTGACAGCAGTAGCTGCTAAAAACAGAACTGACACCAGCGAGATAGGAGCCTACACCCTCGAGGACACGAACAGCAGGCCTACTCCTCAGGCCGACACTGGGCCCGCTGGAGATTGCTTTCAGAAAAGGACTTTTTTTTGAAAATAATGCTTATGTGGGTCTTATCTAATTAAATTCTGGTAGTGTATAAAATCGTATGACAGAGCCTATCACCATGGAAAACTTGGAGAAACAGCTGATTTGTCCCATATGCCTGGAAATGTTTACAAAGCCAGTGGTGATCCTACCCTGCCAGCACAACCTCTGCAGAAAATGTGCCAATGATGTTTTCCAGGTAAGCAACTGAGTAAATTCCACTGATTGTTTTATTAATGAGATAAAAGTAGTTATGAACTCAAGGATTATTGCTGTTATACATTAGTTCCTCAGTTGACAGCCTGTGTCATCTGCACCATTGACATATTTATGAACTGACCTACATTTTTAGCACATTAAAGATCGTTTCTGGATGTCATAAATGCACTCTCCTTTGAAGGTGTGTTGTAGTCTGAAAATCATCAGCATGTTCGTCACATCTACTCATAAATTAACATTTATAAACTGTGTTTATCAAGCAATATTAATGGCATAAAGAGTTACTAACAGAAAACACAGCTTTTATTTAGTTGTTCTAAGTATTAGTTCATACATTTATAACACTTGTGAACTGTTGTAGAGTTGTGCTAATGGGGTTCCACTTTTGTGTTATTGACTGCTAATCCACTGGATTAACATTTCATAACTCTTGAGTGAAACAATTTAATTAATTTATCCATCAAAACCATGCCACCATACTAAATTTAGGGTTTGAATTGTTATCGCTTCAAGGCTTCAAACCCATACCTCCCAACAAGAAGCGGCTCGTTGACATCTGGTGGCCGTTTCCGATGCCCATCCTGCAGACATGAGGTGGTTCTGGACAGGCATGGTGTTTACGGCCTGCAGAGGAACCTCCTCGTTGAGAACATCATTGACATGTTCAAACAGGAGTCCAGCAGGTGAGACAGATCAGACATACATTCAGTCTGTCTTGATATAGCAAACTGATACCACTTATAAGTTACACCTTCATGTCTAGAACACCGTTTGTGTACTAGTCAAAGCTGTCCTTAAGTGCTGTGATTAGAGATCATAAAGGAGAAAAGGGATGAGTAGTGGACTGACACAAAGTGTACTAGTTGCTGGTGTGGCTTTCGTGCCGGTGGCCTCTGAGTCAGGGAGCTGCAGTGGATGACAGGACAATTCTAGTAGTAGTCATCCACACAGATGATTTATCCAGGAGCTGACTGGGTTGCCAGAGGGCTTGTATGACACGAGATCCACAACACTTCAACTCATGCACTCAGGATGCTCAACGTCCTACTTTGTCAGTGTTTTGTGATATTATTTTATATAATCAAATGTAGTATTTTATTGACAATTCTCTAATATGTTGGGTAGCTTGAATAGGATGAACTGATAAGAGCTATTTATAACACATATCAGAAATTCCTTCCATTTTCTTCATTTTCAATTGAGATCAGTTCTAGTGGCAACAGTCTAAGCAGGGGATACCTGATATTCCTCTCCCCAGCATGTTCCAGCTTCTTCTGGAAAGAGGCTAATAGATATCAAACAAATCACTGTATACTTGCAACCACATCTGGATACTGTTCCACTTACTGGTGACCTATTGATTACAGTGCTGACGGTTCATGTGTATAGCGAGGCAAGACTGATGGATCATCAATAAACTGCTGACATGTATAACGGTGACATTATCAAACTGACAATACGTGTCACATCAGTATGCATTGAAATGTGCAGCGTGACAGCAAGGTACTACTGTTTTCAATACACCTCAACAGCAGCAAGCCAGCGCCGGAAAGAAAAGAAGAAACACCCATGTGCGATGTTCACGAGGATGAAAAGATCAACATCTACTGTGTAACCCACGGTGTGCCTACTTGCTCCATGTGTAAAGTGTTTGGAGCCCACAAGGACTGTGAGGTGGCGCCGATCAGCAGCATCTACCAGACAAAGAAGGTGAGGCCTTAAATACTCATGGAGGGTCTTAATACTGTGAATCCAAAAGTAATGCAGTAAAAGTAAGCATGTTTTATCATGAAGTCCGTCCACAATTTAAGTCAGTAACCACTCTGACGTGTCCTTGCCCCCTAGACGGAGCTGAGTGACGGGATTGCCATGATGGTTGGGAACAACGACAGGATGCAGGGCATCATTAGTCAGCTAGAGGAAGCCTGTCGTGCCATAGAGGTCAGTGTCCAACTGCTGCAGTGTCGGGCCGCTCACTCACACAGCAAGCCTCTCTCTGTGCACACGCTAATGCACCTGTACAGACGCACAAACTGATGTAATGTGTCCTTGTCACCGCCGCTCTCTCTGCTTTTATCGGTCTGAGAGATTTCGACAGAGAGGTAGGAAGTGAAAAATGAATGTTTTGGTGCCACAGTCTCTCTTTTTTCACATTTTCTCCTGTGCTGGCTTCACATATACTCGACAGAGAGCTTCATTCTGCCTCTGGTCCTCTAACATTGACAAAAACAAGCAGTGTAATGGATGGGGAGGGAACAGACAGCTTTTTGATGGTTCACGTGCCACAGTTGGACGTAGTAGAGAGGAAGCTGGAGTGTTTCCAGTCCCCCATGTGTTCCCCTCTTAGTGGCGTCACTCAGGACGGACGAGCAAAATGAGCCTCACTGTCCTCCCTGCACATATGGCACGACCGGATGAACAGAAAGCAAACTAACCACAACATTTGTAGAATATTTACACCATCATACATAAAAAATACTATTATTTCATGTTCTTTGTTTTTGAATATTCTTAACCCTTATTATTTTTATTATTATCCCCCGCCTCCACGAAGTGGAAAAGGGGGATATAGGTTTGGCGTCCGTCCGTCCGTCCATCCGTGCTTCCGTCCGTCTGTCTGTCTGTCCGTCCGTCCGTCCGTCCGTCCGACATGAAGGGGACACCTTTTCTCGGAAACTATTACAGCTAGGATTACGAAATTTAGAGTGTGGCTTCACACCATGGACACCTTGATCAAGTTCGAAAATGAGACCTGTGCAATAATATTTAACAGAATTATGGCCCTTGATCACTATTTTGGATATAGACTCATAGACATCACATGTGGCGGGGGATATTGATGACCATGTCATCTTGTTTTCATTTGCACCCTTATTCTTGTCACCAATGCCATGATAATCGATTAATGATATGTCTTTCCCCTACGTATCTCCCTCTGTTTTCCACTCATGCATGTCCAGGAGAATGGCCGAAGGCAGAAGACTCTGGTGTGTGAGAAGTTTGACCATCTGTATTCTATCCTGGAGGACAAGAAGAGGCAGATGAGTCAGAAGGTGACGGCCGAACAGGAAGAGAAGGTGAACTATATCCGTGGCCTGACGAGAAAATACGGAGACCATCTGGAGGAAAGTTGTAAGATTGTGGAGTTGGGGATCCAGACAATGGAGGAGCCAGAAATGGCTTTATTCCTCCAGGTAAGAGATGATTTTGACTCCCACATGAATAAAGCCCCACAGGTAGCAGTATTTCATGTATGAAATATGAATGGAAGAGATCTTCCCCTTTGTATCTTTCAGAACACAAAGCCTCTCCTCAAAAAGTGAGCATATGTTTTAATACACCAATAATTTCACTGATGGTAGATGTTTGCTGTGTGAAAAGGATAACATCCTGCCATTTTAAGATCAAAATCCTAACATAACACTGTTCTAAAACACTTCATTTTTTCTGCCTGTTTGCAGTTTTTTTTAATATGCTTGTGAACAGTTTACCAAATTCACATCTGTGCCTGCATATCAAACCATAACTCTAATGCAACAAGGTCACACCTCTGTTCGCTGTGGAAAGTAATTGTGTGAAATGATGCAGATCACTATCTTTTGCTGTGGCATCTTGAAATAGCTTGAGGAACGTGCTAAACATCACAGATTTGTGTGTATTTAGGAAGTGTTGCCTTGACTATGTGAGGTTGGAGCTTTCCTATAAATATGCTATTTGCACCTTATGCGCTCAGGATCGCAGAAGCATCCAGCACCGCACACTTGGATAAAGTTGAGCGTGGCTACGAGGACATGGATCACTACAGCGTTAACTTCAAGAAAGAAAGGAAGGCCCTGCGCACCATTGACTTCGCCCTAGGTCAGATTCATCACAGATTGATCATGGAATCAACTTACAAAGTACACCTCAGTCTTGTAGCTCTACTTATTTGTATCTAACTTCTTTTACAGAGGACGAGGATGAAGAGGATGAGGACGCAGAGGGAGGTACAGAGGAAGGAGAAGGGGTCCAGACTGTATCTGGAGGTGCTGCAGTTACAGCCACCTCCAGCCAACCTTCTGCCCCCCAGCAGATAAGCTCCTCTCCCAGCGCAGCCAAGAGCGCCGCCTCGACCTAGCGACAGCCGCCAGACAACACCTAAGCCAGGGGCAGAATAATTGTTGCTCCTAGATGTTGATTTCAGGTCAGTTGTGATACATTTTCTCCCAAACTGGGGAACTTCTTGACAAGTTTAGATCTCTGCCGAAGGGAAAGCCTGAGTTGCAGATCCAAAAGAAAGAGACAGAATTTATAATGCACTTCTTTCTCCTCCGTAGTGACAGTGATCGTGTGCATCGCTGCATACTGACTGATCTTATTTCTTTTTCGCTCATTAAATACATGTTTTGCTTCTTCCTTTTCATTTTGGACACACTTAATGACAGACTGACTATGGGTTTCCGTCGGCTGTTTCCAGGATTCAGACGTATTCATACATTTTTTATGTCACTGACCTTTTGCGACTGCTTAAACTACATCATTAGAGAGCATGACAAGAGGGCCTCAGGTTTTCCTCTCTGTCGTATACTTTTTTATGACTGATATAACTTCATGAGTATGGAAGCAGAGTAAAAAAAAAAACCTGTCACTATGGCATTTCAGTATTTTCTACACGCAACTGGCTGAATTATGTGTCGTACTGATTGTCGTGTAACACAGTTATATTTTCCTATTACAGACAAAACATCTTTTTGCCATTTTTATGTTATATTGTATATTATGTGGCATTAAAACTGATTTGATCAAAGTATGCTATTTCTCAACTCTTAGTCGACTTAAAATTCCCCAAAATTCTGATTCATTTTTATTTGTTGCTGTGTTTTAGGTCTCTGAATACACTTTTGTGTGTCTGCGTGTGCAGCAAATATTACTTTTCTCTTTCTCTGCTCCTTTTATATCTCTTTTAAACTCCTTTTCACCTATTTCTGTCAAAGGAAATCCGGCTATCCGCATTAGCGACCTTTTTATAGTTCAGGCATTTATAAGGTCCTTCTCTACTCTATGGTCATGCCACCTCTCCTGCACACTGCCCGCTTTACAGTGAGTCTTCGGCTGTCACTCAGCTTATTTGCTGTCCTGCAATGGTCTCACCTTGCTGCAGCTCCACTACTGAGGTAGTCCACCACTGAGTCCCATCTAATTATTGCACACCATCTCTCAGTGAGTTGGAGCCTTCACAAATGGGCTCAATGCAGCACTAAGCCCCAAGTTGCTACGTGGGCCAAACAGAATAGGATGACTCACCGCCCACAGCTCTTGCTTAGTTTTACCCTGACACTGTGGGTCAAGGATCAGCATTCACATGTACGCACAAACATGCGTCAATACACAGGGACACGGTGTCTTCCACACTCATTAGGTGTCGGTGGTACATCTTCGAGTTATCTGTGGTTGCCTCTTGCTGGTAGAATGAGAATTGCCTCCTGAGGATTAAGGGTTTAGAAGAAAGGATGCTGTGCAAACATTCACCTGAATGGCTGTGAGCGCTCTTACAGCATGCTTCCTAACATCTCTAGCAAATTGTTGCTGCAGATTTTTTGTGTGTTGGAGAGGAGGCACGGTGTTAACCCACGACTTGGCTCCAGAGCAATGCCATGGTTACACCGTATACAATTTTTGTATTCACTCAGAAAAACCTCTCTCAATCAATATCTGTGTAGGCAAGACTCAAGATGCAGTGGCCATTTGTGCTCTATCTAACCAACTCTTTGCTTTTTGCCTTACACATATATACAAAATATTCAATGTAAGATTTAAAATGGCAAAAAAAAACATTATGGAAGTGTACTTTAATCAGATTAATAATTAAACTTGTTTTATTGGGAGCTACTACTAACTAATATGTAAGGATATTCACAGAGAAGTGTAAGCATTGCTTTGAATCTTTTATTAAAAATATAGATATAAGACGTTCTGTTGCACAACAGAAAATGACTGGTTGCACATAAGTTTATTAACAAACATAAATATCATAAATACAGTGGTTCATAATCTAAAACAAAATGCCTATTTTGTCACTGCAAGTCATGTGTTAACCAAAAATATTTCATGTCAAACATGAAGAACGGCGTAACTCTACAGATCTGACACCAACATTGAAATGGCAAGGTACAATCGGCTCATTATAAGTCAAGCCCGTTTATGCTCCATAGTTTGAGGTTAAAGCTATAAACAATAGAGTGATAAAAGCAGCACTATATTGTACAGAGCATGTTTTGTGCTGATGGTAAAAATGAAAAGAAAAGAAAAAGAAGAAACTGAGAAAAAGAAAGGGGGAAATGAGATCTTTGGCGGACTGGAAAGAGGTCTTCATTTTCCGAAGAGCTCCATCATTCTTCTGTTATTTTGCGCTTGCTGGGCCAGCTGTTCCGCCCTGGACATCTCCATCATCTCCCGGAGCAGGTGGAAGGTCAGATCCAGGGATATCGGCGGGTCCTCGGACCTTCTTCCCCTCTCCATCGACTCGTCCCCGCGGTCTCCGAAGCCGCTTATGAGCGCCCTGATGTTCCCAACTTTCCCCTGTAAAAGGCGTCGCGTCAGCTGGAGTTGTAACGCTCTGTTGTAGATGGCAGGTGATCCGCCGGGATACATGGACGTGGATGGGAAAGAGTTAGAGTCCCCGTTGCCCAGCCGGATGAAATACTCCTCTCCAAGCCGCTCCAGAATGGGACCAGACTGCTGCTGTTGCTGGGAGTTTTGGGTTTGGGGAGCTGGGACGCGCAGGGTACCGCCAGGGCTCTCAATAGCCCGACATTCGTAGCGCGGTAAGAAGGCAACTAGCAGAATCACGGTGGTACCAAGTAAATTGAGCTTCATGTCAGGATATCAGCAGGAATCTGGGAAGAAAAAGACATATTTTTTGCATTATTAAATTGTGGGATTTATCCCAACCTTTGGTATGAAATGTGTTGCGTAAAAAGGCATTTACGCACGAAAAAAGAGACATTAGAATAAAGTAAAAGGTTGATAACTATCCCTGTTAATGTTGCACTTTATTTTTCTAACATATTTTGTGATTCATCACCAGCTCTTGATAATAATCCGAGTGGATCTTGTGAGATTGATCCGTAATGTGGAATATTTGCGCGTAAAAAAAACTGGGATTTGTGGCTCAGTGCGGACTGAAGTTGAGGATTATTATATTTTATCGTTATATTTTCTCCAATATTGTAAAACAAGATCTGGCATAAAAATAAAATCTTACTACCGAAGATGAAAATCCACTTTGTGATCTGCAAATACGTTTTTCTGAACGTTTTCCAAAGCACAAGAGCTCTTCAATCAAATATATTTAGTTAAATCGTGCACCAAAAAGAAAGAGAATGTGTAAGATGGAAGCAAAGCATGTAGACTAACTCAAAAATGTGGGCAAAATAAATGAAGCTTTTCCTACCTTCAGTCTTTAGAGGAGGTCCAGTACAGTCTTGTAGGTTGCCAGGTAGTTGGCGAGATGCCGCCCTCCTTCACTTCTTTGAAGAAACAAGTATATAGTTACTTAAAGGGGAGATGCTGAATGGACTTATATAGCCGCCGTCACTATAAGTGTCGCGCTCCAAGCTGAGATTGAGTCTGCGCGTTCTTGCATGGGGTGTAACGTGAATGGACGCCTCTGACAAAGTGCTTTAGTTTAGATGAGATGAGTCATATGTGAGTGTGCGCGCGCGTGCACGAGCGTTTACCTCTGTTGCTTTCAGAATAGGCCTATAGGTGCCACACCTGCTGGCATTTTCACTGGGATGAGTTGGGTGAAAATAATTGCAGAGGTTCTTGGTTTATAGGAGGAAAAATCTAACAAGTTAAAGGTTAGTATTAAGTCAGGATGCGTTTGAAATTGTGCTTTATAGGCTTAGAGCTCATCAAAAATGTTCTTTACAGCTGATGGCTTCAGCTGAGGTGTTGTTATGCAAAAGTTATTAATGATTCAGAGAGTAAACGTCTTGCAGGTACAACAGGTACATTTTGGTGCAAACTGCAGAATAGGTTTTTTTTCTTCATATTGCTCAATACTAACAATTCCAAAGCTGTTTCTCATCATGCCTGCTGCATTCATTGAATGTGCATTTGCAAACACCTCAGGCTGGGAGAGAGGCATTGTCTCCCTATGATTCATTGCTGCTGCTGCACATATGTACGTCACTACCACTGGGTGCCCTGGCCACCTCTCTCCAGAGGGGCCAAACGCCACGCTTCCAAGACAGAGAGGTTAATCAGACGAGCTACTAGAATGTTAAACAGTTTTTTTAACTTCTCTGCTTGTTTCTTTTTAATTCATAATCCAGCTATAGTGCAATACCATAAAATAATGAAAAAGATGACACTTTTCTTCTTAAGTGACTCAGTATATCTGTTCAGCAACCTTTTACAAACCCCTGTCATTAGTCCTTAACAGTAAATCCATTTCACCCAGACATTCAGCTCAGGAAAATTAAGTTCCAGACATCCAGTGTAATGGGCAAAGTGGCTTAGCAAGATACCGTGCACGTAAAGTAAAAACATCCAATCTGAGAGAGAGAGCAGAGGAGAAAATTTGATTTTTATAAATGTCACCATGGAGTAAAAGGTGATTTTTTTCTCTCAGAATAAGTACCATCCTTCAGAAGTCACACATTATCTGTGTACATTTCAGAGGATCAGAGCATAATTTGCAGCCAGCGCAAAATTGTTTCTCCTATAGCCTCCCCACTTTGTCGCTCTTCATGCTCCGTGCTGCTCCAGGGGAGGTGTCAGGTCCCATCATGAGAAACACATGTTGCCTGACACAAATAGAAAACACCGCCAGATGAGAGACGGACTGCTCGTGGTCAACTCACATCACCTCATTTTCAAATCACTGTCCCCTGAACAGATCACTGCGAGAGAAATCCTCTATTGTGACGCCACACCGGAAAAGACTTGGGCTTAAATTATTATCCCATTGTTTCCTCAATTAGAGCGAGTCTCTCAGATGATTGGATGAGATTTAATGAATCGTCCTGGGAAATTAGGATGCTTCCATATGACCTTTCATTTTGACCTTTTTGTGGGGTGGGAACACAAAATAGCAAACACTGAAAGCTACTTCTGGGAAAATATTTCGCTATTAGATTTACAAATCCTCCACAGCAGGGGATTCATTAACTGATCATTTGATTATCTGTTTGAGAACTGTTAAGGGAAGGGGGCATGTGCTTCTCTCTGAACTGCCCCTTCCTAAATAATTGGACAGTGTTTCCCGGTGTCATGTTGTTCCTCATACTTCTGGTGTTCTGCTCGCCTTTGACAGACAAAATTTTAATTATCAAAGTCACTCTTGCTGTTTAAGTGAGCATAATTGAACTGAAGAGTTCAGGGCTCCACACTTAGACCAGCACTTAACCTCAGTCCTGCAGCTCAGGTGTCCTTCTGGTTTATAGTCCAGTGATATAACCCGTTATAAAAACACCTCTAATAGAAGTGAGAGTCTGGCCTTTCATCTTACAAAAAGAAAGACATTGAAAATTTTATAGAAATGGCATTTCTTGCTTTACAGTTCACAACAAAACAACACAAAGTGCAGCCCACTTGATACACGGGTAATTAAATATACGATCATTTAAGGCCAAACTTATCTGTAAATTATGCATCTGCAGGTCAGTGTCATCCAGAGTTTAGCAAATGCTAAATTATTCAGGGGAGTTAAGCTGCTTTAAAAAGATCTGTTTTGATGCATGTTTCAGAAATATAACAGACCTCTGAAGATCGTGAAATGATCCCTTTGTGAAAAATTAAGTCTGAGGCAGCTGGCTTTCTCAGGCTTCTCCTCTGGTTTGCATGCAACTTAACAGTGTGTATGTAGACCGCATGAGACCGTATGAAGCCAAGCTGTCCATCATGCATCAAAACCCCCAAGGGCCATGCTGTCCATACCAATCTAGCATGTGTAGGTCTGAAGGTGCAAAGACAGAGGCTTCCTTGACACTTGTTCACACAGTGAATGCCCATCTTGTCACACGCAGGCTGTCATCTGACAAAAATACTTAAAACACAGCCCATGATTTACAGTGTAATTTCAGCGTTTCAGTCATCAGATGTCAATAAAATGCTTTCTTTGTCTATTTAAATGCAGTGTCAGAAGTAGGGAGCTGACAAACAACTGCATATTAAATATTTTTTGTTGCTACTGGGTACCTGTAGAGTAGCACTGAGAAACAAATCAAAAAAAGTTAGAGAAAATGCTGTTAGCAACCATGTTTTGAAAAGGAAGAATAGTTACCTTCTGATATCAGAGCTGGCATACCTGGTTCTTACTAAATAATCAGAGAGGAAAATTGTAAATGTGATTCAAATGATACATCTCCTGTATGTCTAAAACTTATGTTAAGTTTTAACATCCTCCTTAATTTAATCGAAAAGCTAATTATCTAAAAAGGATAGCAGACATTTAGATAATACAATTTGCCTATAGATACCATATGACATGCATAAAATTAAAGAATGAGTCTTGGGTTTCACAGTATCTTATTAACAAGTAACATAAAAACACCAAAACTGTGCGCTAGCCGTCACTCTTTACTATCTGACGCCTCTGCTCTGTCTGTGACGCTCAGCAGCTCAAGCCTGTTTGTTCCTCTGAAGGCATAAATCTTTTCAAATGGGTCACAAAGACATAGTTTCATTTTTTTTAAAAGAGATCAATAATTTTCCAGAACAGCTGGGTGCTGTAGTTTTTAGCAAAGGTTACCCCAACAGGAGTAAATGTTGCATTTGTTCAGCAGATGCGTTTGCTGTGGTAGTTACTGTTTACAGCGCCAGGGTGGTGTCTGTAGCAAAGAAAGAACATGCCAGTCTGTGCAACTGTGTGACTTTATGTGCTTTTAGCTTTTCATCACCTTTCTTCTCTAAATGGAACACATGTGCCACTTTTTGTATGACAAAATAGTTAAAAAATTGTACCTTTTTTTTCAATACATTGGTTTGAAAACACATGAATAAAGCAGGACAACAGGTGTTTTCATTTATAGGCCGCTTAATCTTTTCATGTACAGCATAATATGTGCAACCTTAACGCTCAAATTTAAAGATTTTGCTGAAGTTTAACTTGTGATTTCCCCATTCAGCCCTGATGCAGGATGCCTATAGCACCAATCAAAATGAAATGTTCTCAGCTCCCACATTCATCGAGCACTTTATAATAATAATGGTCATTAAGGATGTTGAGTGAGATGTGGGAGCATGTTCTCCTCATTACGCTATGTCCATAAAATGGGATATATTTTACAAAGTTGTCTCTGTCGGGAAGTGCTAAATGTTCTGCTTCTGTGCATGATTTCCTGTTATTAAGCGATATTTTATTTAAGTGATTCGTGACATACAGAAATAAGGTTTTACTCAAAGGCAGACCAGCTCAGTGTGATAAAAAAAAAAAGTAGTCTCAAGAGAAATCTAGGTCAAAGCCATTCTTCCAAAATTGTAACCCACTTTTCTTTGCTTTTTGATAAGACACTTTGACCATAATTGTCTCTTGGGGCCCCTTAATCTGAACATATAACTCTGATACTGTCTTCCACCGTGTGCCCACGTGGTTGAGTTGTGAGTCATTTAAAATTGAGCGATTCTGTCACATTTTAATGCAGCTGTAAAGTGTGACCAGTGGCGGGAGATTGAAATAACTTTCTGCCTCCGTTTAGGATGATTGATAAACATCATATGCATTGACAGTGACAGGTCAAAGTGACAGAAAAGAGCCAGAGAAAAGAAACATTTTGTTATTTTAAAGTTGTCTCTGAGCGTTAAAGACCTTAAAAGTCTTTTCTACACAACTACCCTCGTTCCATGTAACAGTCTGAGGCATAAAGGCTGAAATCACTGAATGGGTTTGGTCCTGTCTTCATGAATATCTGTCACACTGATCTGTAAATGGTTAGCTCAGATATGTTTACATAAGGGCTCTTTATCTGCATTAAGATGTTCAAAAAAGTGCAAAATGTGCTGATTAAAATGGTTCTGTCTGCTATTACATAATATTTGTTTTCTTGTTTGACATTTTAATGTATAAGGCGAAGACGTTCCTAGTTTAAGATCAAATCCGTTTTGGAAAATGTGAGATTTATTTATTGTCAAGCGGAAGGCTAATAAGACGAGACTGCCCGGTTGCCTTATTCAACCAAGCGTGCTCCCTTCCACTTATTTTCTCTCTTTAGTGTGTTTTCTTTCAGCCTATAGCAGCTGCACTATGTTATATTTCAACACGAGGAACAGCGTCATAGCAGCGATGCACATCTACCACCACGCAGCAGTAACTAGTTCAGTCCACACATTTCAAAATGCGCGTTTGACACCAATTATCTCAGAGCTCGCTTCTTGGCCTTCTTTTGTCAGAGATCGAAAGATGTGATGTTGCCACTCTGGGTGGTAACGGCTTCCTCAAACTCCCTGCAAGTTGCCAGTTTGCAAGAAAGTCTCGTTAGCCCGATATATGTGTACAAACGGGGCGTCCTGCTGCCGCTTCATGTCGTGTGCAACAAAACCCTGAGTCCCCTCACACGCTGGGCATTCGCCATCTTAGCGCACATAATGGATGTCCTCCACCACATTAGACAGGACGGAAAGCCAGTGAAGATGCAGTTAAATCAGCTGTGTTGGTGCAGGATGAGATGCACTGTTGTTTTTCAGGATGTGCATTTTTAAAATAGTCTAATGAGGAAAAAGTACCGTGTAGTTGTGTTGTATATTATGATGGAGCAGCAAATGGGGGACTATCTCCACCACAAAAATACACTCCTGATTTTGGTGTGTATCACATTAGAGGGTGATTAGGAGAGTGTCTGTCCAATCAAAACATGCTGCACATAACTGTGCTCCTTATCTGTGTATGTCGTACCCCTGAGTAAACCGAATGACTCATCCTTTTCTGTTTTGCTGGTTAAGATGAGAAGATGACTGAGAAGTTTCTACAGGAAGCTGGAAAGTATTCCTCTTCCCTAATTGTTTTCGTAGGTGTCAGTGTTTCCTCCTTGGTTTCTCTCTGATCCTTGGTGAGGAGCTAACAGGCACTGATCACACAGTGGCAGCAGGCCAAAATCAGAAATGAGACAATCACGGCAGACAGTGGCACTCAGGGAAAATGTGAGAACAGCACAAGAAAAGAAATTCATTCTTTCTTTGTATGAAAATGAGCACAACACAGTTCCCTTAAACAGCAAAACTGAACTCTAAAATGGCTTTTAAGACAAGTAAACACACCCCTGTAATGCTATACGGCTGAAACAATGTGTGTTGTTACTGTATAGTGAATAATATGTTTTTAATAAATATATCGTGGTGCTGAGAGCAATAACCGTGTCAGAGCATCATTGCTGGAGGGAACCTTGCTCTTTGTGATTAATTCAATTGAGTGGCTGTAATTTAAAAGCTTCCAGAGCTCAGCATCAATCTACCGCACTAGTCGAATAAAACTAATGTAATGAATCAATCAACAGAGATCCGCACATTAATCTGGAGCGCTCCTCTGTCAGAAACCTTTCAACACCAGGCTTAAACCCCTCCAGAGGAAGGGAGAGAGTGACTGTACAGTATGCGTGATTAGAGATGGAGAAGTCACATACAGTATGCGGGAGACCGAGAGGAGGAAGATGCAGGTACAGTATGGCGAGCAGTCGGACACGCAAGCCGGTCTTGTCTAGTAAATTCATTAGTTTGAGTGATTGGACGACTCAAGAGTGACATCGTGACAACGCAGAGGCAGCTGCCAGACGGAGGAGAAGGTGCCAGGAACTGTACTGTCCTTCACTGTGCCCCCTTTATCCAGCGATGATGGGAGGTCATCCAAACATTTAGCAGTACAGAGGATCTGATGTAACTGTCCCTGGCGCTGTTAACGTAGGAAGAAAACACACTTTGACGCAGGGAGCACAAAGAAATCAGTTGTACGGCTCGAGTGGGAAAAGCGAGACGACACCTTGTGACAGATGTATTCTTCAGATTATCTCCAGGACGTTCTGCAATCAGAGTTTTATGAAGCCACGTCACAGAGCACAGACACCAGCGTTATTGCTTGAGAGCGGAGAGAAATCAGAAGCTATAAAACAATATATCAAACATGTTTAATACAGAAAGTTTCACATTGTTTTTCCCCTCACAAAACTATTTCCAGTACATAATCTTCTTGCGACATTGCTGTTTTTCACAGAGATTATAGAAAAATGTCATCTAATGTCACCTAGTTTCATCAGTTTATACATATTTTAACTGTGAACAAAATAGACACTGTGCAGGATGTTTTACAGTTGAAAAATATACTCTTAAGTCCTCTTTGGTTGGAATTTCTGGTAATTCTAAATTGCATTTTCTTCTCAATAATTGGCCGACATACACTGACAAAAAAGATGTACAGTTATATCTAGTGTTGCATCATTCAACATCAGTATTATGCTTTGTCAGACACATTAAAATCCTTCACTAATTTGAGCTACGCAAAGTCTATGTATTAAATGGATTTCCTAGCAAGATATTTTTTCACCAAGAATGTTCTGAAAAAGTTCTAATAATGTTTTCAGTTGGACTTCTGACATTTTTTTAAATGTAGGATAACATTCTCTAAAGTCACAAAAACATTTGAATGTTTCACTGAGAACGTCCTTCCTTTATTATTTTGTCATATTTTGTATTAATGTGGGAATTTTTTGTACTATTTAATATGAAAGATGCTCAGAATAAGATGGCAAAATGTTCTAATTTTGTTAATATATCACAATAGATGAATGCTTTATTATCTGAGGCCTCAACAAATTCTCGAAAACGAATTTTGAATATTGGTTTAGGAATGTTCTTCCTTTGTTATTAAGTAACATAATCTGTAGCCCTAAGAACATCCTGGAAACTTTTGTTTGAAATTGAATTCTAGCGTTTTCTTTAAAATATTATTTGAACTTGATGTAAGCTGGTGTTGTGGGAACTTTTACTGGATGCTGGATCTACACTGGCAGCACCATGACAGAACAACTGGAACCTTTGACTTCTGCAAACTAAATGCAAACATGAACTTACTTTCGATTTCCAGAACTGAAAATTGGGAATAACCATGAGTCATGTTGTAGGGAAATCTCTTTGTTCTTCATCTTACCAAGAAAACATTTCAAACCCCTTTCCTGAAACTATATTATCATGCAAATTTTCTCAGAACAGCTACAATATATGTATGATTTCTTAAGGCCTTCCTAATGCCTTGCTTCTGGCTGCCCTTTTACAACCCACAAACTGAAAAGCTGCTTGTATCTGCAGCGTCCTGTACTGCTAAAGGATAAAAATTGCTTTCTGTTTATGTGCTCTAAATTGCAACTGCAGGCTCTTGTTATGCAGCCAAGCACACTGACCTTGCGAGAAACTTTGCATCCTGATATGTTTAAGCTCGGAGGATATGCGTGGCCTTCACACAGCCACCGCCTGAGCTTGTCATGTTCTCCTCTCTATACATACTGCCTGCGTTCATCCACTGTCTCTGCTTCAGCTGCTTTGGCAGACCTCAACACACCCTCCCGCTGATGCGTCGACGCTACAATCAGTGGCCTGTTTTGTTTTGCTCCATCCAGATTTATCTGTGTCAAGAGCGAGACCTCTGCAGCCCACGTTGCGCTTCCTTTTGTCCGACTGCTGCATCTTAACCGCTCTGTTGGTCTATTTTTACTGCTACACACCCCACTTTTGGCCTGTCTTAGCGTCAAGTTTTGAATCCTCTGTGAGAATTAAATATCCTCTTTCTGTAGATGTACCAGTTTCAGTGTGCTTGCTAACACTGACCGCTGCATGTAGTCTAAGCCGCTTACCACATCCTGTCTCAACCTCCAAATCTGCTCTTTGTTGGAAGATTCACATTATGCCGTCTTCCTAATCTTTACAAAAGCCTCTCCAGTATCCTCAAAATGGATATCTTTGCCATATAGTGCTTTATTTAAATTTTTTTTTACCTTGTTTACCTCAACAGTCATTTCTTCTGTAAATCTCTCAGTCATGAGCAAGAGCTGAAAATCACCTCAGTAAATGATCAGGACGCAGCTTTTAAATGTGATTCTCCACTCTTATTTTGCACTTTTTGAGCTTAACTTCATTCTCTAAGGTATGTAAGGGGTTAATTTCCTCTCCCTGCTCTGTTATTTTTGCCAATTTGACAGCCTACTTTGCACAAAGCGAGATAATTCTAATTTGTCTGATAGACACAGTGTTTTCCGCATGAAGCAGTAAATAAAAATAATATGCCACATGGAGTAAAGGTGAGATTTGTCTTTGTTGCCTTATCTCTGTCGAGACAGCAATTTAGATTGGCTCGCATGATTCCTTGCAATTAACTTACCTCTAAAACTTCACTAAGTGCTCTACGATGGCAGAAGGTTGAGATTGCGTTGGAGTTTTTCCCCGCAGCAGGATTCGAAGATGTAAAACGAAGAAATTAATTAAATCTCAGGTCATTATATTTGAGTACCTGCAGTTTCGTAGCTAATTGTTGTTTTCGGTTTTACATGCTAATCTGTAAAGCTTCTTTAATTACCTTGCGTCTGCGTTAAAGCCTGTTTTAAAGTATTTATCTTGGCGCAAAAATGCCACTTCAATTTGAAAAGCAAATATTCCTTGATCAGAGCTAGAAGACTACACTCAAGTATGCCAAGAACTTTCAGTGTGATTACCGAATTGCTCTGTGACCAATGTTTGCAAGCTGTGTTTTGTAATTAGTGTTTTCTTTCCTCCTTCTGTCAATCCTTCCTGATGTGTCCAGCTCACTGGGCTGTGCATTTAACTCCCACGCAGGCGATTGTCAACTCAGGTGGGCTTCCCCAAGCTCCTTGACCTCTCTCAGCACCGGCGAGCATGAATTTCATTACCCACAGTTATGTAAACACTAATTAGATGGGGGATTTGGATATGGGCACAACACCAATCTTTCACTCTGCACTGAGCTGGAAGCCATTACTCTCCATGACACTCCAGTTTGCTGTTTTATCTCCTCTGCTACACGTGTTGCATGTATTTCTATCCTGCTCGCAATAATGCATACTTAACAATACAGCAGAAAACAAGAGCGGAGACTTAATATATGCAGCCATCTGCCTGATTGAGTCGTGTGATGTAACAGTGAGCCTCGGGGTGGGAATAGTTTAGTTTGACTTGGGTTGGCAGTGACTTTCAAACAGGGCAGAAGGAAAAGGAGCCTAACTAACCACAAGTAGGTTGTATGTAGCTGGAGGCGATTCACACAATGGCAGTCAAGATGCTGCTTTGTAGCACTGCTACTCACTGCCTGTAACAACAAGTAAAGAATCCCAAAGTGGCATCTGTTGTCTCTTCTAAATGATCTGTGACCCTGAAACATCATGTTTTGTCTGAGTCGTTTTGGAGTCAGGGCAGGTTTGCAAAATGTGCAAAGAAAACTGGAGTAAATTATCCACAAATCTTTGTTCAGGAGAAAAAAAACAACCTCTTAGTACACGTGAGAATTACCACAGCGGATGTGATGTCTGGTTTCACTTTGAGGTGCTTCTTTGACGTCATTGTGTGAAGGTGTGTGTTCTGTATTTTCATGACAGACTATAGGATGCTTTCAGAGGCTCTATAGAGCACCCTCTCAGAAGAACTTCTCACTTCTGCCATTTTGATCATCTTAAGAGCTTCCTTCAGTCGCTGGTGAATCCAAAATGGCAACAGAGCCGCGGGAGTCCCACGTTTCAAAACCTCCACCTCACGTCTAACCTCTAAGTCTGAGTGAGTGTGGACAAAATAACAGAAACACCCAATAATATCAAGCACGTATGAGGGAGCAGCGTCACGCTTTGCTTTGAAAACAGATTCGAGACTTCTTTAGATGCTGCCACAGTCTGAAACTGTGTTTATTGAATAGAAGAAATTCCCTCTTTGAAGGGGGATGGAGGTGGAAATCTGCTTTCCTCACTGAGATTCAAAACTCCCCATAAAGGTTCATTGATGTTTCGATTTTATTCATTGCTCAGGGGTGCAGATTTTAAGCTTCTTCCACCAGGTTTTTCTTCTTTGTGCACAGGCGTTGGATAAAAGTGGTTTCTGAAAGGCAGCTCTGCCATACATTCAGGCTGTGAATGCTGAAGGTCACAACCTAGAGTTTTCTTAGGAACAACGGAGGTGCCAGTTCAATTTAGTGGTCACTTTAGTGATTCCAGACTGCACATCCGAGGCACTTAATCACTGTACTTTAAAGTCCATTTATGACCGGTGCTCCTCTCCGCTGATGCACTTTGTCCACACTGATGATTTCTGAAAGTCTGGCAGTTGACTCATGTTGTGTGGCCAACATAGATTCCACAGTTCAACAATAATGATGCTTAAACCCCAAGATCAAATGTAGCTTTAGAAACCAAGCGTGTTTGAGTAGTCTGAACCTGAGACGCTCTTGTGAAAATTCTTCTAAATTGTTTCACTTACTCAAACTCTGGGGCATGAGAGGGGGAAAAAAGCGGAGTTTAAATTTACATATCAAAGCAAGGAGGCTTCAGGGTCCCTGCATAGATGTATGTGATCCATATTATTTATAACTCAGGAATGTCTCCTGGGTTCCTGATGCTGTTAGGCATCTGTCAAGCAACAAGAGAGGACAGTTGGGTGAATGTAGCTCGCAATTACCGACTGCTGTACGATGCGTGACCAACATTTAATCACGCCGTCGATCAGAGAACTTGTGGGGAACAAAGCAAACCGGATGACAGGAGTCACTTTGAGGGGCGCAGGACTTTACATGGCTATCACTGTTTCTTCTTTGCTACAACATGAGTCTGATCATACAGGGATGTTTAGCATGCCGGTGACAATGACACTCTGTTAGCAATAAGTGACAGTGGCCCTGAGGATGAGTGCAGCAAGGTGACTTCTGCCCTTTTGCTAATAAGCACCTCTCCTCTGGCTCATTCAACCACACTGACTGATCTATGAGTTGCTCCTGTTGAATGCTGCCAGAACAAAGTCACTGTTCCCTGGTGGATTGCTTTGAACCTATTCAGGGTGCGATGCTCAGCGCTGAATATGTCATACAGGAGAGTGAATGCAACGAGTGCAACGGCGTCCCCTCTTGCAGATGCAGATGAGCATCAAGCACAAATAATGGGCTAATGGATTGTTCAGTTAGACCAGCAGGAAAATGTAACATCTCCATAGCTGGAATAAATTCATCAGCTTGTAAAATTATGGTTTAAAAGCATCCAAACAGCCAAAACACAATTTAAGTTCATCTCTAAACTTGCACTTTGTGTCACTGACTCGGAACCATCATTTACATCCTGACTTGCGGCTCCCACTCAGCGCTTTTCCAGTTGCAATCAGAATTGATTAAGAGCTTTTGAATTTCACTAGACAGATAAAATGTCTACAAATCATTTTTGAAATATCAGTGGTGCATGACACGCAGCCCACCAGGGAGACAACAGCACTTCCACAGCGTCTTCAGTGCCTCATCGAAAAAGACAATTTGTCACTTGTCAGGGCACGTATTTAGTTTGAAACAATTTCCCTCTGTATTATTTTCTTACATTCCCCATGGTCCGTTGCCATCAAATCAACTGGCATCAAGTTGAATAGCACTTAGCGGCTAAAAGCCCTCTCGTCTTTGAAGGGTACGCCATCAAGGAGTGATGATTTCTTTTCATAAGCCACATTTTCACACAAAACGACCACTCGTCATTAAACTGCGCTCAAAAATACACGAAAAGTATATTAAATCGTGCACATCCTTTTTAGCTATTACTGTGCTTTTTCCCCAAAATTATGTCTGATTGACCAATTTCTACATCCTTCCTGCAGTGAACAATTCCCCAAAGGAATTAGTGGCTGTCTGCATTCATTAAGCTCAGTATCAGTCTAATTATGTGCCAATGTGCACCTACGGGCTAATTAAGGGGGGGATCAATAAGGGCCCTGGATGCCCCTCACGTAGGGGCCCAGCGCTCAGCCCCCTCATTATTGGAGCTGCACCGAGGCTTCAAAGAGGATTTCTCAAGCTCTACCCGAGGGGCTGGATGACACATTAGGCTGCAGGTTTGGCAAAACTTGGTGTTTCTGCTCATCTCTTTCTTTTTGCTGTGTGTGTGTGTGAAGAACACCGCCGGCTATAGAGGAAGACGACAAGCTATTTAAAGACACTCCACAAGTCATGAAGCCCAGTGGAGTTTTAACATGATTATGAGGTGAAAGACTATAAGGACCTGTGGCAGCACAAATTTAACCATCTTGCGTATGAGCTGCTCATGTAGTGTAACTGTTTTGTTTCTGCCTGCTGAATTTAGATGAATGCGTCAACCACTATTTTAAGGAAAAGGCTTATTAGCTTTCTTGTGGAGGACTTGATTAATCGTCTGAACCCCAAGCGGTTTCTGTGCTCTAAAAAATTTATCCCAACAGTTTGTATCAATCTTTTCGACATATAGCAACTCCAGTGAAATTATGTTCAACTAACAAACTTCATTGAGTGGCATGAATTAGGTTTTCCTTTGTAATGAAAGATATTTTTAACTGCCAGATTATGTTAAAATAGACGAGAAGACATGAAAACCTGAACTCAAGGTGACCAAAAAATAAGGTATGCAGCTAATTTTATTAAGTTATCTCAACTTGAATTTTGTTTTGGATCATTAAAAGCTGAAATCTAAGTTTAAAGTACTTATAATGGTAAATTGATGAAATTATTGACATAATGTCGATGCCAGGCCAAAAAAAACAATGTTTGCAACTTAAAAGGTTTATCTAAATCAGTAGATTAGATGTCTGTTGTATTTTTATTAATCTCTACACATTTAATAAAGTTGTGGGAAGAGGTTTGGTCTCTTTAAATACTTTTATAGGGTGGCATTTTCTTTTATTTACTTATACTCACATCACATTTTAACTTACTGTGAGCTCATTTATTACCACAATATAAAGACCCAAAAACAGCACGATCATGGATAGAAATAGATAACTAAAAGATGTCTTTTCTGCAGTGTGATGTAGGAAAAATCATTAAAAAAAAGAAATAGAGTGAAAGTTACATTTTTTTCTTAGGTTATGTAATGTTTTGTAAATCAACATATGCAACATTTGCCCGCAGGTGTTACTAGTACTGGGAAAATATGAGCTCCACATACTATAGACCATTAATGAATTACATTTTTAATTTGTTCCTTTATATGTGTTACGGTTTTAAACAGAACAGATGTTGTTCGGTGCAGATTTAACTGATATTTCTTGCTCTCCAGCACATCTGAGTCAGGTAGCATGTCACTCTGAGGTGCGATAGTTCAGCTGTTAATAAAGTCTAAGGTGACCTTAAACGTGGTGACAGGTTTTAATGAATCTTCTCATTAAGAATCTTATTTTTTCTGGCTTGAAGCATGCTAGCATTACCTCTACCCATCTGTGGGGCAGGAAATGCACAGACATGCTGTAGGGGGCAAATCCAGAGTGAAGAGGAGACTGAACAAGGTGGTTAGAGGGCTGAGTTCAGTATTTTAAATATATGGAACCAAGAGTCTTTAGCTGCAGGTCCAGAACATGCAGATGGTTTTCTCGAGGTTACTGCCATCTGTTACAGGTATAGCTGCCATCAGAAAGCATGTTTGGCAGTTCAGTGTTAATGAAGCACATATGGATGACGAGTGTGTCACTGCAGTGGTTTGAGATGGCGCCTTCCAAAAGATGCAATAAGGGCTGGATTTAGAGAGTCACTTATCCTGCAAATTAACAAAATGACTTTTTAACCAAATCTAAGGTAAGAAATAAGTCCATTTCAGGATGATGGCTGTGGTAATAGAGGAATCACTTTTGTACAAAGTGCCTGATTTCAAAGAAGTGTAAGAAAGCCATTAGGCAAATTGTGTTTAGCTGAAAAGCACAAAAAACGGATAGAAAGCGTCATCATCACTCAGTTCATTAATCTCTGTTGAGTAGGTTGACAGGAACTGAACAAGATGGGGGGATAAATTATTGTTCAGAACTAAGGTGTGGATTGAAGTTTTCCAAACTCAGGCCAAACTTTAATGGTAGTAGTGGAAACCAGGTTGTTTTTGAGGGGTTGTTGCTAGAGGTACGGACCCGTACCCGTAGCCTGTGGACTACGGATACGGCACTTGCCATTTGCCAATCAGATACGCGAGATCTGGTCACGTGACTCCCTGTAGAC
This sequence comes from Acanthochromis polyacanthus, assembly GCF_021347895.1. NCBI lineage: Eukaryota > Metazoa > Chordata > Actinopteri > Pomacentridae > Acanthochromis > Acanthochromis polyacanthus. The sequence goes on along the minus strand of NC_067132.1, from coordinate 18,686,461 downwards.
GCTAGCGGTACGGACCCGTAGCATCGGTACTACAGGTATGGACCCTAAACCTAACCCTAACACTAACCCTAACCTTAACCTTTGCTTACCTTTCAACAGTTTGCAGTGGTTAGCAGCTTCTTGACTCGCAAGACTCGCGTACGGGTCCGTATCTGTCTGGCAAATGGAAAGTGCCGTATCCATAGCCCACAGGCTACTGGTACGGGTCGTATCTGTAGACACTACCTTTTTGAGGCTGCTGTGGGACGCTGGAAGTAAATTCCAAGGTGCAGTCAGTTTTATGAAGACAATTTCTTAGTATGAACTCAGGGTGGGTAGTTGTGACCAGACTAAAGCTTGACTTATACTTAGGTATAAGCCACGTGCATCATAACATAACCTGCTGTCCACCCCCATAGACATGTAATTCAATATTAACCACACTGACCACTTAAACCCTCATTAGTCTCCTTGGTAGTAATGATTTGCACAAATATAATGATTTTGCTCAACAAAATGTATTGTAACGGACTGAATTTCATGTTAGAAACGTGTTGAGTTAAGTTAAAGACAGTTGAGGAGTTATGGAGTTACGTGAGGTCAGTGAAGGCACCGTCTGGGAAGGAGTGAGATTATCGTTATTGTGGACATGTTCTGGCTGTATTCTCACGTGTGTGGAAGAGTTTTTTTGGCGGAAAAACACAGGACGAGAACTGAGGTTAGACCCTGTTGTTGTGTCGCTGGTGTTGGCTACGGCCTACAGTAGCTTGTGTTAAGCTGTTAATAAAGTCCATGAAAAGTTGGGAAACGTCTCGTAGCATCACTTAGAGGAACGCTACAGTATGCATTAGACTGTAACTGTATCTAGCATACTCCAAATGCAAATACAATATACATACATTGTTCTTTTGTTTTTAAACCTCCACCAAACTGTCTAAAGAGTCAGTAGATTCCAACAGCTTCACTGTTTATTGCGTTTCAGTAATTTTGGTAAAGTTGTAAAATTTTTTCGCTTAACTCCAGCATGATTCACTTTATTTTAGTTGCGATTGTTTGAAATGCATGAAGAAGCTTAACTGCGACATAGAAACACCACTTCAAATGAGCATTTTGATGGCTGTAACTGCAGAGTGACGTGATTACTGTATTGTTAATGACATTCTGCTTGGATTCAACGCACAATAAAAAAAAACAGCCTTTTTTATTGATGCAGTAGCTGTGGTTGGAAATGTTACTTACTCAGGAGTAATGATTAAAGTTAGAAAGCACTAAACTGTTTCCAGACATGAGCTGTAAATCTAATCCAAGTAATCCAATTTGGCCAATGAAGACAATTTTTAGGGGAGAAAGGGCAAAGGATTGGAAATATATAAAAGGAGATCATCTGCACAGAAGGAGAACATAAACCTGAGTATTGAGTTGTAGGTCACCCAGGTTAGGCAGAGCGCATACACATTTACTGTACTTACATGTGTAGATTGCTGGACAACGCTGTGTAAAAATGTACTTCTGCTCACATTCATCGATGCATAAATCTGTGTGAAGACAGCTGGAACTGTCAGATGTGGGTGAAGCAGATGAGTCATCTCAAGACACGTTACATGGTCGGGTCAAGGCCTTACAAAGCAGTGGAGATAGCGGGTGTCCCTGGCGTGTCCTGACCCGAAGATGAAAAGGCTTCCATTGGTGTGTACAGATACAACTACCGAAGCCTTGCACAGCAGGAGAATCCAATTAATAAAGAAAATATTTTTATAGAAACCCAAATTGGTATAAAGTGAAAAAACGGTAGCGCACTTCACCCTATCAAGGACGGTTTCCACAAAGAGAGCGAGAAGACAGAGTGTAGCTTCTAATTACTGACAAACTCGTGTCTTCTTAATTTAAAAGAGTGTTTGGTCTTTTATAATTCTGGTTGGAATTGCCCGTCTGACTGAATGAAAATGTTAAGACCTTCAAAAAATGCTCTTCAAATCCTAAGGAGTACGATGCGATTATTATAACAAAACAAAACAAAACAAAAAAACTACCAGCTGTTGATAAATTAGCCTTGAATCATTCGGTTACTGTTCTGACAAAGTTGTAACGCAACTTCTTGGAGGTTCTGGCTCGGCGGAGGACTGGGTGTAACCGATGATGTCACTGCGATGAGCCCCCACCGTGCTGCTGAACACCAAACTGAGGGACGACCTCTGGAAGTTGCCATGACACCAGGCGCTACCCGGCCCCGTCTGCTTCCAGCATTCAGCATGGAGCCTCTCCAGCACATGCACACTTGCACAAACACATGCATGATCATAACCCCTCACACACACTCACACACACCCACACACACATGGTGGTGTTGTGGTTGGAATGATATCTCAAGGACTCTCCTCTCCGTGCCATGCTGGGTCTAGGAAGCAGGCCAGGTTTCGGGGAGCTGAACTGCTTCAGTCGTGTCAACTGGACGGAGAGGGGGTGCACTTCCGGGAGACGACGGCTACGTTTCCTGCTCGCCTGCTGTGTCCTGGCTCCACAGAACTGGGTAACACTTGCCACAGCAAGACGTCTGAGCACATAATTACCCTTTACCCTCTTTTGTCACGTTTAAAATGAGAAGATGCAGCAAAATAGCTTTTTACGCTGCATGTCTTTTTTCCTTGCAAAAAGAAAAAAAAAAACATAAACAGATGATGCAGTTTGTCTTCCGGCCTCTCAGAGTGTGAGATGCCATGCGGTGCAGGCAGTAGTTTGGGAGCAGCAGGTAGCTGTGAGGCATTGCTCATCGCCAAATGGTGTTTCTGTCCCAACCACGGCAGATCAATAAGAGCTCTGACCTCAACTGTCAGCCAACTAAACTCTGCTCACAAGGGGACGCTCATCTCCCTCGTGAGGATGTACAGGATGTAATCTACAAAAGTGCGTAAGCCTATCTGCTAGGTCATGTGGGGTTTTATTGGTTTTAAACGAGCAGCCATGGGTTAACTTAGACAGACACAAAGCTGTTATTTAGCAGGATATTTGCCAACGTGATGGATCTGTAGGTTCACTGTATGCTCAGGGAATATGTTCAAGCCTCTTGTATGCCTTTTTGACACGTGACGGTTTGAAATTCCTCCTCTGCATGCTCAGTCACTTCTCTTTCTCCCTGCAGAAAGAAGACATCACTTTGTAAAACATGGAAAAAGCGGAATTTCTTTGAAGACAATACACAGAAAGGCATTTCTTTGAATCCTGAACAAACGTATTAAAATACCTTCTCTCTCCTTCAGCCAAGTAGGTCAAAGAATTTTATGTAATAGCACAACGACTATAAATACACAAGCAAACTGTCAGCAGCTAATCACGTCTGATTTATGCCAGGATGGTGCTGATGAGATTATTTTGCTCTCCTATATGCGGGCCTCCAGCGCTCTCACCTCTTCTGTGATGCTAACAGGTCAACTTTGGGAGGGAGAAGAAGGCTTCAAGCCTCAGGCCAGTGTTTGCATGAATGAATGTCCTTTCTTGTTCATAGTGATTCATGGATCATGGTGGCTACCAGTCAGTAGGTATGTAGGCATGAGATGAATACCGATGCACGCACATGTTTCAAAACACAGCATTTAATCTGTGAAAAGAAAGAAGAAAAGAAACACTGTTATGTGTAAGAAGCTTTGAATATATTGGACAAATGCAATATTTTTATTGCACATGTGTTGTGCAAATAGTGCAACAACGTGCAGCTTGAATGGACTCTGTAGCTCTTTAAATAATGCAAACCACTGATCCTGTTAGAGTTGGTCCCTGCTAAGTGAACCATTAACAAGTTGTGTTCATTCATAAACAACACGAATGTCCAAAGCTGCTTAAAGTCTTTATTTATATCTCAGTCATTCCGTTTCGTGGCAGGATGTCTTTCCCACTGAAGACAGATGATAATGATCAAGTGTTATTAGCTGCATTTCAAAGGCATTTCATATTTTCAGAAGTAAAGTCTAAGAGGTGATGTGTTTTACGCATTCTCTCTGTATGAAAGCTTGTTTTTTCAACATCACGAAAGGAGTACTTACAAAAACTGTAAGGGCAGCTGCAGATGAATTATGAATGTCTTGGTAAAGGCAGGGGAGGCCAGATATGTCAGGACATAATCTTGTCCAGAATTCATATATTTTCCAGTGAAAAGCAATGTTTTTTTTAAAAGCTATTTAACATGTTCTTGTGGTGCTTCTATATGCTAGGGGACACTCAGTGAATGAAATAACTAAATAAACACCATGAAAGTTTCAAAAATACAGATTTCATACATAAGAAACCTAAGGAGCCTGTCCTCTCAGCTTGCATGGCGAAGCTTTCTGTATCATCATATGTCTTCAGACTTGGTTTGTGAGTGGAACATGTATGGCTGAATTACTCCAATACTACAGCTTGGAGGTGTGGGTCATGGGGACTTCGTAGATCTACATACTCTAGATTAAACAACAGTGCAGAGTTACATCCAAGACATTTTAAGGCAGGAGGGGATATTTTTGTGGAAAAGAAAACTTCGAAATATGAAGCTTTGACACACAGAGCTCAGTTTTTCGGGGTTTAATCAATGTTTGAAGAAGGATTCTAATATATAAGTAGGAAATTTCATTTATTTAACCTGAAAGTGTCAAGAAATACATTATCCTTCTGTTGTGTAGAGTAAACTAGACATACAGTTTGCATAAAATAACTTATGCAGAGCTAATTAGACAGAATAAAGAGGGCCACTATGTACTAAAATGCTATTTTTAAAAGCATTTGGTAAAGACTCTGGAGACTTTGGAGGTGGCAAACCATGATGAGGGTCTGATAGCTGTTTGACATAGGACAATACATGTATGTAAACATAGTGTATGTATTCCTCATTAACAAGATATTTTCTGTCTGTCATTAGTTTGTCTGCATTAGCTGCACTGCAAACTCAGGTAGGACTCAGTCAGTTGCATAATGTCAAGATCCCCTTCCAAGTCCCAAATGTCATTTCTTTCAGACACATTGACAAAAAAAAGGAAGATTAAGCTGCTTTGGTTTAAACCAACAAATTAAGAAAAAGCATGAAAGCTGTAATATGTTATGGAGAGAACTCTTTCTAAGTCTTATCCTTTAAGCACATTTTAAGGCTGTGGAGATGCAGACACTGAAAGTGGGGATGTCTTTGCTCCGTGGTCACAGCTCATAGAGAACTTTATCCGGCCTGCGCTATAGCTCCTTTCATAAAAGAAACACCATGGAAAAGTAATCCTGTTTGGCTGAATTCACCCAGGATCAAAAGTCAGCAAGAAATGACACCAGCAGACGAGGCCAGCCTGCCAGCCAGCCAGCAGACTATGTTTAAATTGGGTGATTTTAGGTGATATATATCCACGTCACACAGGACCTTATAGCCCCCTCTAAATCACAACAGGGACTTTGGGCCACTAATTACGCATTTCCTCCTCACATCTCCAAACACAGCATCACTTGTGACCTTATCTCTGTGCCTGTCAGAGTGTTAGCATTCACATGGCAAGTGTGGCGATGAATGTAATTACTGAAGCCCAAAATAATAACACCGTCGTCTTTGGGCAACCAGCAGCCAGTCAATTGTAATAGAAGCCCCCCTCCTCCTTCAAATTAGAGGAGACAAGGACAAAAATAGAGCCATTATAGTCCTAGATCTATGGAAGAAACCCATGCAGAATACATCGGAGAGAAGGGATGGGCTATTAATAATTCAGGGAATTTAATCTCTCTCGAAAACACTTATAGTAATCCTGTTACAAAGTTTATCACGACTCCACAACTTTAAAATGATGTGTAGTCATTATAAGAGTCAGCACAGAAACTCAAAGAGAGGAAATTCTTTAAATAATGTATAGTCAAGTATAAAAGCACTCAAAGATGATTAAGCTTTTATGTTCATTTCTCATTTTTTATTTGAGCTTTTTTGAAGAGTTCCTGCAGGTTTTGTTATCGGGCGGCGTTTTTAGTTCCCTTCTTTCATTCATGTTCAGCAACGGGAAGCAAAATGGACTGACATTTCCATTATACCCTCTTAGGTTTAAAGCAAAATAATAAAGGCAGAAAAGACTATGCAGCCAAGGAAGCACCTATAGGGATTTAATATTTATTTAAAGTGTGGGAATTCAAAAGCTGCGCAACTCCATATATGAAACTGAGGTTAAAAGGGAATCTTTGACCGTCAACGCATCACTTGACAAATCCGTGTCACCACTCAGTCCACTCAGGAGCTGCTCTGGAGCTTTGTGTGGAATCACATCATCGCTGGCATGTTTTGTCGCCTGCTGTTTCCAAGGTCAGAGATGAACTGTCAAACTGAGCCAAACAGTCCTGAGAGATCTTCAGGCATTAAACAGGGTTAGTGTGTGTGTACAGATGTGTAAGAATGAGTGTACTGTAAGTGCGCATGTATTAATGTGTGTTTCCTTCGTACCACCGCACTGCATTTGGTTGATGCATTTTTTTTGTGTTTTTTCTATGTAACTGTTCTCTACGAATAAAGCTGCCTTGCCTTTAAAAGTCAAGAACTTTAGATTTCAACTTCAGCAAATCAGTAATAATAAAGCAAACTCCACCTGCTGATGAAGATCATATGTGTCATGCAAAAGCTTCAGTCTGATGACAGACGATATTACATTCAATTTTCATTCATACCTTCCTTAATATAACTTTATAACATTAAATTCATGCAATATACAATAGGTTCAATCTAAAACATAGCAACAGAGCGCAGTACTCACTGTCTAATTTTAAAACCTCTCTTAAAACCCAGCTCTTTTCTTTGGCCTTTCATGTCACATACGTTTGTTGTCACCATGTGCACGTATATTGTATTTGGGATGGACAGTCCAGTCTGTTTAGTCTATTTATTGTTTATGTTTTATTCTGTATTTTGCTTTTAGTTCTATTATTTTTTGTCTCGTTCTATTACTTTTTATCTTAGTTTTATTATTTTAATCTTCTGATCATGTTTTTACTCTTCTGTACAGCACCTCTGTCAACTCTGGTTGTTTTAAAGTGTTTTATAAATAAATCTGACTTGACTGAACAATCTTTATATCATTTCTGAAATCTTCAATTTAAAAATGACCTTGCACTGAGCAAAGGTGTGTGCTTTGCGTGTGCACGTTATGTATGGCCAAATTGCGTGATCTCAATATGTAGTGGGTGGTGGGAATTGATGGGACTCAGAAACACCCCCACAATTTATTCAGTTTTTCTGTGTATCATTTCAAATGTAAAAATCCCGATAAATCTGCAGCAGTCGATTTGTAGCAGGACCGCAATCACATCGTCAACAGGCAGCTGACGTCATGTTCACTTGTATTCATAGTTACAGTGACACCATGCTGCTGCTTTGCAATGACACAGAAATCTTTAATAAATTCGTGGATCCAGACTATAAGCTGCATCACTGCTAAAATGTAATCAGTAGGTCCTTGTGTCATTTCAGACCTTCCCTGAAAATTTCACCCAAATCCGCTGATCTGTTTTTGAGTAATGTTGCTAACAGACAAACAGACAAACAAACATATATCAGTCATCACATAACTCCGCCATGTTCCTCGGCAGAGTAAAAAGTTCTTAAAGTCTCCTTAGATTGCAGTTTGTACCTTGTTACATTTCGATGTTGTTGGGCTTTACTGTACAGAATGACGCATCTTCAGAGTTTGACCCTGAAAGGTGTAGTTTTAATAGTGTTCTCATTCATCTGCTAAAGAAGGAACACTTTCTTTGCATTCACCAGAACTCTGTTCAACATTTGCACTCACAGGAATGAATCACATCTAAACTGGAAGCCAATCACTGGTCCACTGTGCAGCTTACACAAGCGTGACGTAAGAGGCATGAAACCTTCAGAACACAAACACTGAGAATAGATTTTTTATCAAAGTAGGAGACATCTTGTGTTGAAGCATTTAAAGAACCCCTGTGGTGTTTTTTTAAGCTTTTTTTTTTTTTTTTTACCCTGTTAACACGTCCATATGGTGTTTGTTTTGTGCTGGAGGACAAAATAAGCAATCCGAGGCTGAGTACTTCCATCTTGAAACTTCAGTGTACCAATGACAGTCTGCAAAACAGATTCAGACTTTCAGGGTTTTACATGAAACAGATCAAAGTAACCAAAGGATCAGGCTTGTAGTATTGTTACTACTTTGAGAACACTCAAAGATACTCCAATGTTATAGCTTGTCATTTTGTAAGGGAGCAGGTATGCTTGAGCTGCAGTGAATGGGGAAAGATGCAGGAACTTCATAGATCTGTACAATCTAAAGGAATCAACAATATAGAGTTACATCTGAGTCCTTTTAAGGCAGGAAAGGATTATTTCTATGCAACTTTGATACAAAGAGATGAGGCTTCAGGGGTTTAATTTATGACCAGAGAAGGATTTTTGCATTCAACATTTGCACTCAAACGTTTAATTTTAATGGCATCACGACGAAACTTTAAATCAATCATCGGTCCTCTATGCAGCTCACGCACGCATGACGTGGAAACTTAAAAACCTCCAGAGTAGAAACACTGAGAATGGACTGTCCACTTAACTAGGAGACATTTTTAAGCACAAAATGTTTTTATATTCAGAGGCTCATTTTTTTTTTTTTTTTTACTAAAATGATGGTTATAGAGTAAAGATGGAATTTTAAATTATGTGTTTAGACTTTTTAAATTATTAATTGCTGTGCAAAGCAGAATATTTTTATGCGTGTTTAGACTGAGCAAATCAATATGCATGAATGGCCTTTAGTGATATAGAAACAGATGGCACTGTTTATTCTATAGTGTTCTATAATGTCTCTGAAATCTAAGCATTGATAGGATTATAGGTACTAAAATTTGGTGCCAGATGGACAGAGAAGTGTCACTGATTGGGATGCAGTTCAGGAATAACTCCTGTGTAACCCAGGCTACAAAATGAAGTGAGAATGTAAAGATGATTCTTATAATCTTACAAGGAAAGGGATAACCAAGTGAAATGCAGTTTTGCACAGATATCATTTCATGCTCTTCTGTCAGCCGGTTCTTAAACTTACTGGTCAGATAAGAGCCAAACTTAATCAACCTCAGACCAGCGCCGCTCTCCAGCCATTCATTAATTATTACATTAACTAAAGATGCTTATCTGGAACATTGGAGGAATTAAACCAGCTTTACTGCTATCTGGTCCTAAATCATGAATATAAATTTGCAGAATGTCTTTATCCTGTGAGAGCAGAAACAGACCCAGTGGCCACAGTCAGGGCAGAAAGAAAGAACGACACAAAAAGTTATGGCAACTAACAGAAGAATGAGACAAATACGATGATATAAAAGAGAAATCAGTTAAAAAGTTCAACTTTTCAATCCCAAACTTCACTGAAATACAATGAAAAGCAGCAGATTCTGATAGAAGAGGGACAAACAGCATAGTTACAGTGGGGCAAAGAAGTATTTAGCCAGCCAGCAGTTGTGCAAGTTCTCCCACTTAAAATGATGACAGAGGTCTGTAATTTTCATCATAGGTCCACTTCAACTGTGAGAGACAGAATATGGAAAAAAATCCAGGGAATCACATTGTAGGATTTTTAAAGAATTCATTTGTAAATTATGGTGGAAAAAAGTATTTGGTCAATAACAAAAGTCCAACAAACAGACTGTTTGAGGCTGTGGACAGGTGTCTGTTATACAGATAACGAGTTCAAACAGGTGCCATCAATACAGCTAACGAGTGGAGGACAGAAGAGCTTCTGAAAGAAGAAGTTACAGGTCTGTGAGAGCCAGAGACCTTGCTTGTTTGTAGGTGACGAAATACTTATTTTCCCACCATAATTTACAAATAAATTGTTTAAAAATTCTGCAATGTGATTTCGTGG